>NW_026014747.1:0-32724 GCF_020379485.1 Brassica napus | reverse complement strand
GACAGCAAGCTGTTCCATGACCCTAAGCTTTTAGGAAGCTAGTAGGTAAGCTAATCTACCTAACAATCACACGTCCTGATATCTGCTTTGCTGTGAATCAGTTGAGCCAAACACATGCAAGCTCCAAAGGATCACCATTGGAGAATGGTAGATAGTGCTAGCTATCTCAACGGATCACCAGGCCAAGGAGTCTGGAGGGGATGCAATAGGAGTACAGAAGTTGTTGGCTACTGTGATGCAGATTGGGCTGGATAAGAGCAGACGGAAGATCCACAACCGGCTACTGCACCTTCATTGGAGGGACCCTTGTGACTTGGAAAAGCAAGAAGCAAAGGTGGTCTCATGTTCTAGTGCGGAGGCAGAGTATAGAGCAATGCTGAAGCTCACTAATGAGTTGGTATGGATCAAGGGGATCTTGAGCCACATTGGGATTGAGCAAGTGGCGCCAATGACAATGCATTGTGATAACCAAGCCGCAATTCACATTGCCTCTAACTCAGTCTTCCACGAGAGAACCAAGCATATTGAAGTGGATTGTCACAAGGTGAGCAGATGATAGTCTTGGGATTGATTCTGCCATGCTACACACGGAGTGAGGATCAACTTGCTGATGTGTTTCACAAAAGCGGCAAGGATGAGACAATGGAGTCCATCTACATCAGGTTGGGACTCATTGATCTTTCACCTAGGAGCTGAGCCCCTTACTATGAGATCTTTACTCTTTTTCCCTCATCAAAGTTTTGTCCCAATGGGTTTTCTTTGGTGAGGTTTTTAATGAGGAAGATCTCATAGTGTCCAAGCTTAGATTCATAAGCTAAGCTTGAGGGGGAGTGTTGAAGAGTTGAGTATAAAGATGTGAAGCACAAAGGTGTTCGGCTGAAGAGGTGTGTTCCTCCATGGGTGTGATGGGAGAGGTTCACAATGGCCTGACCGTACAAGGCCGTACAAGGCCGTACGGTCCGTACACATTCAGATGGGTGAAACCTCGACCACGGTCACAGGAGTTACCCGAGTAACTCATGTGGAAAGGAGAGACTTTGGCTGATGGATCAGACCGTGGAGGATAAGAAGAGGCGCGGCTTTGACAGGCTGGCACAGCTGGAAAGGCAAAGAGCATCTTGGTCCAAGATGCCGGATGCTCCAAGCGTGTGAGAAGCTGATTGGCCCGTCCAAAGAAAGCTTATCTTCTCCTTGTTGACTTCACATGCTTAGCTTATCTCTTTGATTTCGAAAACCCTTAGGATCTCACACTATATATTGTAACTCTTGTCATTATTAGAAAATCATACAGTTCTGAGTTTATCTCTTGAAGTTCATACTCTCCTAAACATGATTCTAGTCTAATCTCTTCATAATCTCTCATTCTGGTCCTTAATCTTCTCTAAATCATTTCATTCTCTTAAACTTACACTTACAAAGTGATTCATCCTGGTTTGTTTGGAACGACGACGAAGTTGTGCTATTCCCAAACTGGGAAACTGGAATCACCTGATTTGAAAGTGGGATAACTTCTTCATGCCAACTCCTATGAGATTATTTAACTTCCTGGTGTGATTCTCCACCACTTTATGTATCCAAATCAAGCTTTTCACAAAGTGATTCATCCTGGTTTGATTGGAACGACGAAAAGCTTGCTATTCCCAAACTGGGAACCTGGAATCACCTGATTTGAAAGTGGGATAAACTTCTTCATGCCCAATCCTATGAGATATATTCAATTCCTGGTGATTCTCCACCACTTTATGTAGCCAAATCAAGCTTCTCACAAAGTGATTCATCCTGCTTTGATTGGAACGATGAACAAGCTGACCTATTCCCAAATTGGGAAATTGGAATCACCTGATTTGAAAGTGGGATAACTTCTTCATCCCAACTCCTATGAGATTTATTCAACTTCCTGGTGATTCTCCACCACTTTATGTATCCAAATCAAGCTTTTCACAAAGTGATTCATCCTGGTTTGATTGGAACGACGAAGAAGCTGTGCTATTCCCAAACTGGGAAACTGGAATCACCTGATTTGAAAGTGGGATAACTTCTTCATCCAACTCCTATGAGATTTATTCAACTTCCTGGTGATTCTCCACCACTTTATGTATCCAAATCAAGCTTCTCACCAAGTGATTCATCCTGGTTTGTTTGGAACGACGAACAAGCTGTCCTATTCCCAAATTGGGAAATTGGAATCACCTGATTTGAAAGTGGGATAACTTCTTCATGCCAACTCCTATGAGATTTATTCAACTTCCTGGTGATTCTCCACCCCTTTATGTATCCAAATCAAGCCTCTTACAAAGTGATTCATCCTGGTTTGATTGGAACGACGAAGAAGCTGTGCTATTCCCAAACAGGGAAACTGGACTCACCTGATTTGAAAGTGGGATAACTTCTTCATGCCAACTCCTATGAGATTTATTCAACTTCCTGGTGATTCTCCACCACTTTATGTATCCAAATCAAGCTTCTTACAAAGAGATTCATCCTGGTTTGATTGGAACGACGAAAAAGCTGTGCTATTCCCAAACGGGAAAACTGGACTCACCTGATTTGAAAGTGGGATAATTTCTTCATCCCAACTCCTATGAGATATATTCAACTTCCTGGTGATTCTACACCACTTTATGTATCCAATCAAGCTTCTCACAAAGTGATTCAACCTGGTTTGATTGGAACGACGAACAAGCTGTCCTATTCCCAAATTGGGAAATTGGAATCACCTGATTTGAAGTGGGATAACTCTTCATCCCAACTCTATGAGATGTTATTCAACTTCCGGGTGATTTCTCCACCACTTTATGTATCCAAATCAAGCTTCTTACAAAGTGATTCATCCTGGTTTGATTGGAACGACGAAGAAGCTGTGCTATTCCCAAACTGGGAAACTGGACTCACCTGATTTGAAAGTCGGATAACATCTTCATGCCAACTCCTATGATATTTTTTCAACTTCCTGGTGATTCTCCACCACTTTATGTATCCAAATCAAGCTTCTTACAAAGAGATTCATCCTGGTTTGATTGGAACGACGAAGAAGCTGTGCTATTCCCAAACTGGGAAACTGGACTCACCTGATTTGAAAGTGGGATAACTTCTTCATCCCAACTCCTATGAGATATATTCAATTCCTGGTGATTCTCCACCACTTTATGTAGCCAAATCAAGCTTCTCACAAAGTGATTCATCCTGGTTTGATTGGAACGATGAACAAGCTGACCTATTCCCAAATTGGGAAATTGGAATCACCTGATTTGAAAGTGGGATAACTTCTTCATCCCAACTCCTATGAGATTTATTCAACTTCCTGGTGATTCTCCACCACTTTATGTATCCAAATCAAGCTTTTCACAAAGTGATTCATCCTGGTTTGATTGGAACGACGAAGAAGCTGTGCTATTCCCAAACTGGGAAACTGGAATCACCTGATTTGAAAGTGGGATAACTTCTTCATGCCAACTCCTATGAGACTTATTTAACTTCCTGGTGATTCTACACCACTTTATGTATCCAAATCAAGGTTTTCACAAAGTGATTCATCCTGGTTTGATTGGAACGACGAAGAAGCTGTGCTATTCCCAAACTGGGAAACTGGAATCACCTGATTTGAAAGTGGGATAACTTCTTCATGCCAACTCCTATGAGATTTATTCAACTTCCTGGTGATTCTCCACCACTTTATGTATCCAAATCAAGCTTCTCACCAAGTGATTCATCCTGGTTTGATTGGAACGACGAAAAAGCTGTCCTATCCCAAATTGGGAAATTGGAATCACCTGATTTGAAAGTGGGATAACTTCTTTATCCCAACTCCTATGAGATTTATTCAACTTCCTGGTGATTCTCCACCACTTTATGTATCCAAATCAAGCTTCTTACAAAGTGATTCATCCTGGTTTGTTTGGAACGACGACGAAGCCGTGCTATTCCCAAACTGGGAAACTGGAAACACCTGATTTGAAAGTGGGATAACTTCTTCATGCCAACTCCTGTGAGATTTATTTAACTTCCTGGTGATTCTCCACCACTTTATGTATCCAAATCAAGGTTTTCACAAAGTGATTCATCCTGGTTTGATTGGAACGACGAGAAGCTGTGCTATTCCCAAACTGGGAAACTGGAATCACCTGATTTGAAAGTGGGATAACTTCTTCATGCCAACTCCTATGAGATTTATTCAACTTCCTGGCGATTCTCCACCACTTTATGTATCCAAATCAAGCTTTCACAAAGTGATTCATCCTGGTTTGATTGGAACGACGAAGAAGCTGTGCTATTCCCAAACTGGGAAACTGGAATCACCTGATTTGAAAGTGGGATAACTTCTTCATGCCAACTCCTATGAGATTTATTCAACTTCCTGGTGATTCTCCACCACTTTACGTATCAAAATCAAGCTTTTCACAAAGTGATTCATCCTGGTTTGATTGGAACGACGAAGAAGCTGTGCTATTACCAAACTGGGAAACTGGAATCACCTGATTTGAAAGTGGGATATCTTCTTCATGCCAACTCCTATAAGATTTATTCAACTTCCTGGTGATTCTCCACCACTTTATGTATCCAAATCAAGCTTTTCACAAAGTGATTCATCCTGGTTTGATTGGAACGACGAAGAAGCTGTGCTATTCCCAAACTGGGAAACTGGAATCACCTGATTTGAAAGTGGGATAACTTCTTCATGCCAACTCCTATGAGATTTATTCAACTTCCTGGTGATTCTCCACCACTTTATGAATCCAAATCAAGCTTCTCACAAAGTGATTCATCCTGGTTTGATTGGAACGACGAACAAGCTGTCCTATTCCCAAATTGGGAAATTGGAATCACCTGATTTGAAAGTGGGATAACTTCTTCATCCCAACTCCTATGAGATTTATTCAACTTCCTGGTGATTCTCCACCACTTTATGTATCAAAATCAAGCTTTTCACAAAGTGATTCATCCTGGTTTGATTGGAACGATGAACAAGCTGACCTATTCCCAAATTGGGAAATTGGAATCACCTGATTTGAAAGTGGGATAACACTTCTTTATCCCAACTCCTATGAGATTTATTCAACTTCCTGGTGATTCTCCACCACTTTATGTATCCAAATCAAGCTTCTTACAAAGTGATTCATCCTGGTTTGTTTGGAACGACGACGAAGCTGTGCTATTCCCAAACTGGGAAACTGGAATCACCTGATTTGAAAGTGGGATAACTTCTTCATGCCAACTCCTATGAGATGTATTTAACTTCCTGGTGATTCTCCACCACTTTATGTATCCAAATCAAGCTTTTCACAAAGTGATTCATCCTAGTTTGATTGGAACGACGAAGAAGCTATGATTTTAGAGAATAAGAAAGGTATTGAGAAGTCTAAGAGAGATTCAAGAGAGATTAGAGTGTTTAAGAGAAAGTGTATGAGATTATCATGATGAACTAGAGAGAGATACTCATAAACTCGTGTTCTTTATTAATCAAGACAGAGTTTACAATATATAGGATCAGATACAAGGGTTTCAGAGAGACTAAGCATGTGAGGTCAAGGATAAGGTTGCTTTAATTCAAACTTGATCCAATGGGAGCTGTCACACGTTTTTGGCATCTTGGACCAGGTTCCTTTTGCCTTTACAGCCTGTTCCAGCCTGTGTGGATAAGGCTCAGTCACTCTATCCATCCAAACGGTCATCTCCCCTAAGGTAAAACTCCTTTGGCCGTTTACTTCTTTCACGCGGTAACTTCTCCTCTTGGTCGAGTGGTGGATTGATCCGGACCGTACGGATGGTACGGCCGGTACGGCCTTGTACGGTCTGATCACTCCCAAGCTTTCCTTCTCTTTGCCTTCACATTATCTCATTCCCAACTCCTTAAGCTATCTTCTCATATATTGTTCAACTCTTTTCAACACTCCCCCTCAAGCTTAACTTAGTAACTTAGTTAAGCTTGGAACAACCATGAGATCTTCCTCATTAAAAACCTCACCAAAGAAAACCCATTGGGACAAAACTTTGATGAGGGAAAAAGAGTGAAGAGCTCATGGCTAAGGGGATCAGCTCCGTGGTGTAAGATCTATGAGTCCCAATCTGATGTGAATGGACTCCATAGTCTTTTGTCTTGCTGCCTTGGTGAACACATCCGCAAGTTGATCCTCACTCCTCGTATAGCATGGCAGGATTACTCCCAAGACAATCATCTGCCTCACCTTGTGACAATCAACTTCAATGTGCTTGGTTCTCTCATGGAAGACTGAGTTGGTTGCAATGTGTATAGCAGCTTGATTATCACAGTGCATAGTCATTGGAGTCACTTGCTCTATCTCCAAATGCTTCAAGATCCCTTTAATCCATACCAACTCATTTGTAAGCTTCAGCATTGCTCTATACTCAGCTTCAGCACTTGAACACGATACCACCTTCTGCTTCTTGCTCTTCCAAGTCACCAAGTTGCCGCCAATGAATGTACAATAGCCGGTGGTTGATCTTCTGTCTGCTCTATCTCCAGCCCAATCAGCGTCACAATATCCCACCACTTCAGTACTCTTGTTGCATCCCATCCATACTCCAAGGCTTGATGTCCCGTTCAGATACAAGAGGAGTCTCTCCACCATGCGCCAGTGATGTTCCTTTGGGACTTGCATGTTGAGATGGAAAGCCATTATGTGAAAGAAAAGAGGAGTTGGGCAAGTAATGTGAAAGGGAAGAACGGTACGGCCTAAGTACGGACGGTACGGATCACCTCGACCATGAGAGCTTGAATGACCTTTAAAGTCAGTTTAAAGGTTGTGCAAAGTTAGGGCATGGTGTGTACGGATAGGGCATGACCGTACATCTGAGGGAACGTGAAAGAGAAGGAAGATGGACGAGCAGTGCCTTCATTAGACACGGAAGGTTTGGAACGGATCAGACCGTTTATGGATAAGGTTGGGACGCGCCTTATCCATCCAGCTCTTGGACAGGCTGTAAAGCCAGAAGCGTGTGTGCCCTCCTGTCCGTTCATTTCAAAAGGAAACACTCCATTCAGCCTTGACTTCACATGCTTAGACTAGTGCCATTTCCCTTTGCGCAAAAGCCCTAATGACTCTCCTATAAATGTTGTAACCTCATCCATAATAAAGAATTAGACAGTTCAGATTATTCTTAGCCTCCATGGCTTTTCTCTTAGTCTCTTGATCTCAGATTCTACCCTAAATCATCTCTAATACTTCTCTAATCTCCCCTAAACTCTCAGATTACTCTTTATACTCTAAAACTTATATGGTATCAGAGCCAGGTTCTTGAGAATCTGAGTTCTTTGCGTGGGCTAAAGACTAAAGCTTTGAAGGTTCCGTGGAGTCTCTTGAGATTTTAGAGATTTAAGAAGGTATTGAGAGATTAAGAAAGATTAAAGAGGAGTTTAGTGAAAGATTTAAACGAGTATCATAGTCTGAGAGTGATTGATAGACTTTGAGTTTCAAACTAGAGAGAGAGTAGAGAAAGAGTGATTCAATCTCGTTAATTATTAATCTGATGAGGTTACAACTTATATAGTATGAGAGCTTAGGGTTTTCAAGGTTTAAAGATAAGCTAAAGCATGTGTAGTCAACCAAGAGAGGAGCGCATATCATAAAGCATCCAATGAGCTTCTTTCTGCGTGTGAAGCATCTTGGATCTTTGACTAGGATGCTGACAGTCTGTCACAGCCTGGCACAGCCTGTCAGATGCGCTCCTCAAGCTCTTTCAACGGTCTGATCCAATTAGAGCATGGTAGAAGGTAAGACTGATCCGTTTACTCCCTTCTCGGTTAAATGATCATGGTAACTTCTTTTTACCTTGTACGGCCACATTGTACGGCTTGTCCGTACACTCACATCCTTAACTTCATCCTCAAGTCTCTAATCTCCTCTAGCTTCATATCACATAGTTGCATCACCTCATTTCAACACTCCCCCTCAAGCTTAACCATGTGGAACAAGTTAAGCTTGGAAGGACCATGAGATCTTCCTCATTAAAAACCTTACCAAAGAAAACCCATTTGGGACAAAACTTTGATAAGGGAAAAAGAGTAAAGACCTCATGATCAGGGGACTATTCTATGGGTGAGAGATCAATGAGTCCTAACCTGATGTGTATGGACTCCATTGTCTTTTGTCTTGCTGCCTTGGTGAATACATCCGCTAGCTGATCCTCACTCCTTGTATAGCATGGCAAGACTACTCCCCAAAACAATCATCTGCCTCACCTTGTGGCAGTCTACTTCAATGTGCTTGGTTCTCTCATGGAACACTGAGTTGGTTGCAATGTGTATAGCTGCTTGGTTGTCACAATGCATAGTCATTGGTGTAGCTTGCTCTATCTCCAAATGTTTCAAGATCCCTTTTATCCACACCAACTCATTTGTCAGCTTCAGCATTGCCCTATACTCAGCTTCAGCACTTGAACAAGATACTACTTTTTGCTTCTTGCTCTTCCATGTCACAAGGTTTCCTCCAATGAATGTACAATAGCCGGTAGTTGATCTTCTGTCTGCCCTATCTCCTGCCCAATCCGCATCACAATAGCCCACCACTTCAGTACTCTTGTTGCATCCCATCCAAACTCCAAGGCCTGATGTACCGTTCAGATACAAGAGGAGTCTCTCCACCATTTATGAGATTTAAGGATATAGATGATTATCTGAGTTTAGAAAGGATTATAGAAGAGAATAAGAGATTAAGAGACAGATTAGAGACTAATGGAGAATCATAATGAAATGAGTATAGAGAGAGAGATTGTTTAGAACTGTCTAATCTTTATTAAGGGATGAGATTACATATATATAGGTCCATACACTTAGGGTTTTCGAATACATAAGCATGTAGAGTCAAAGGGGAGCCTAAGCTTTAATTTGAACCGGCCAATGGGTGTCTCCACACGTTTGAAGCATCTTTCTTATCCAAGACCAGATGCTCTTCCTTTCCAGCCCTTGCCAGCCTGTCCTAGCTGTCAAGCCGTGCCTTCCTTATCCTCTCAACGTTCGGATAAGGTCTTGGCCGAGTGTAACTTCTCCTCAGTACATCAAAGTTACTTGGATAGTTACTTGACCGCTTTCACCTTGTACGGCCTGGTCACTTGTACGGCCTGGTACGGCCTCTCCATCCGTACCATCCCCTTCACCTTATTCAGCCTCTTAACCCTTTTGCTCTCCTTATGATCTCAACTCCTTTGTGTCTTTACTTCACATGTCTCAACTCATCTCAACACTCCCCCTCAAGCTTAGCTTTGTAAAAGCCTAAGCTTGGATGGCTATGAGATCTTCCTCATTAAAAACCTCACCAAGGAAAACCCATTGGGACAAAACCTTGATGAGGGAAAAAGAGTAAAGACCTCACAGCCAAGAGGATCAGCTCCTTCTCTTCCCAAGATCAATGAGGCCCAACCTGATGTGAATGGACTCCATTGTCTTCTGTCTTGCAGCCTTGGTGAACACATCAGCTAACTGATCTTCACTCCTCGTGTAACATGGCAAGATGACTCCTAGGATGATCATTTGCCTCACCTTGTGGCAATCAACTTCAATGTGCTTGGTCCTCTCATGAAACACCGAGTTGGATGCAATGTGAATGGCTGCTTGGTTATCACAATGCATTGTCATTGGTGTGGCTTGATCAATCTCCAAATGCTTCAAGATGCCTTTGATCCACACCAACTCGTTGGTAAGCTTCAGCATAGCTCTATACTCAGCTTCTGCACTTGAGCAAGAGACCACCTTCTGCTTCTTACTCTTCCATGTCACCAAGTTGCCTCCAATGAATGTGCAATAGCCTGTGGTTGATCTCCTGTCTGCTCTATCACCAGCCCAATCTGCATCACAGTATCCAACCACTTCAGTGCTTCCATTGCAACCCATCCATATTCCTTGGTCAGGTGAGCCGTTGAGATACATCAAGATCCTCTCCACCATGCGCCAATGATGCTCCTTAGGAACTTGCATATGTTGACTCACCTGATTGACAGCAAAACAAATGTCAGGTCTAGTTATGGTAAGATAAATCAATTTGCCAACTAGTTTTCTATAGAGTTTAGGATCCTGATAAGGTTTGCTGTCTTCAATCTCCCCCTCTCGTGGGACTTTGTAACCATCCTCCATAGGCATCCTTGCAGTCTTGCCTCCATAAGCACCTGCACCTTTCAAAAGATCAAGTGTATACTTCCTTTGGGACATGAATAAACCTTCCTTGGATCTACATATCTCAATTCCAAGAAAGTATTTCATTTCTCCCAAATCTTTAATCTCAAACATGGATTTAATGAACTCCTTGGTTGCTATGATACCTTCCTTATCACTTCCTGTGATAATGATATCATCAACATACACAAGAAGTGCAATCATACCTGAGGGAGTTGTGAGTGTGAAGAGAGTGTGGTCTAGTTCAGACTTCTTGAAGCCTCGTCCATTCAGAGTAGTGCTCAGCTTGTTGTACCAAGCTCTTGGTGATTGCTTCAGCCCATAGATAGCTTTCTTCAATCTCAACACATTCCCTCTCTTCACTAAGTGTTCTAGGCCTGGAGGTGGATGCATATATACTTCATCCTCAAGTTCACCTTGTAAGAATGCATTCTTCACATCCATTTGCCATAACCCCCATCCAAGATTCACAGCCAAGCTTAATACAATCCGTATTGTATGTAGTTTAGCTACTGGTGCAAAGGTTTCTATGTAATCTTCTCCATAAGTTTGAGTGAAACCTCTTGCTACTAGCCTTGACTTCTTCCTCTCAACCTTTCCATCAGCCTTATACTTGATTGTGAATATCCATTTACTACTCACAGCCTTCTTCCCTTTTGGTAACTCACTCTCATACCATGTATCATTCTTGATCATGGCTCCTGCCTCAGCTCCAACTGATTCCTTCCATTCTTTATCCATGATTGCTTCTTCATAGCTTCTTGGAATATAGTTCTCATCCAAGTTAACCATGAATGCACAATGTTCTTCAGGGTATTGAGCAAAGGAACACACAGCTTGAGAAGGATGCTCCACAGCTTGGGCATTGTAGTACACTCGCGTGTTTACCCAAGAGGAAGGATCCTTTCTAAGCCTTGTGCTTCTCCTCAATACTGGTTGTTCTTGCACTTGAACCGGCTCATCTTGTATATGTGGTTCTTGTGCTTCATCTCCTTGGTCTTGCTCACCTTGATGATGAGAACCTGAGTTGAACTCTTCTCCTTCTTCACTCAAGCCGACTCCTTCTTGGCCATTTTCTTGAGTTTCAGGTTCACTTCCCCCCTCATGATCAAGGTGAGGTGTTTGAGCAGCTCTACTTGGTTCATTTGAGCTCTCTTCTGGTTGTCTATTTCTTGTGGACTGATCCTGATTCATCTTGATACCAAGACCTTCCAAAATAATCCTTAAGACTCCAGCCTTATCTGATGTGAGGTCCCTCAAGTCTTCTTGATTCTTCTCTTCATAGTATCCTCTTTCTTCAATGAACTTCACATCTCTAGATACAAGTACCCTTCTAGCTTCTGGATCATAACACTTATATCCCTTTTGAGTTGTTGAGTAGCCAATGAACATTGCCTTTCGGCTTCTTGCTTCTAGCTTGTTCCTCAACTCTCCTGGTACCAACACATAACACAAGCATCCAAACACTTTCATATATGCCAAAGATGGCTTGCGCTTGTTCAGTACCTCAAATGGTGCTTGATCCTTCAACACCCTTGTCGGCATTCGGTTGATTAGATAGCAAGCAGTGGATACAGCATCACTCCAGAATCTCTTAGGTACATTGGCTTGGAACATCAATGACCGAGCCACCTCCATCAAGTGCCTGTTCTTCCTCTCAGCTACACCATTCTGTTGTGGTGTGTAGGGACAGCTTGTTTGATGAAGTATTCCATGATGATCTAGATGACTTTTGAACGCATAGCTTGTGTACTCTCCTCCATTATCTGATCTCAAAATTTTAATCTTAGCATGATAATGGTTAGTCACATAAGCTTGAAAGTTCTTGAATGCATCTATCACCCTATCTTTTGATGGAATAAGTGTTAACCAGGTGTATTTAGATTTTTCATCAATGAATGTGACAAAGTACTTATGATTGTCTCTAGAGAAACTAGGTGCAGTCCACACATCAGTATGAATCAAATCAAAGCAATTTTCATAAACAGTAGATGTTCTTGGAAACACATTCTTACAATGCTTGCCTAAGATGCAAGCTTCACACTTATCATTTTCAAAAACCACACCTGGTAACATCAAGTTTAAAGCCCTCTCATGGGGATGACCTAGTCTAGCATGCCACAATGCATTTTTATTCAAACTAGAAGCAGAAGTAAATGAGCAGTTATGATTGGAAACAGAATCAAGCTTCTCAAGCATGTATAACTCTCCCTTTGTGACTCCTTTTCCAATCAATTGGCTGCTCTCAATATCCTGAAACTTCACATCATTAGGACTGAATATAACATTGCAATTCAAATCAGTAGTACATTTCTTAACTGAAAGTAGATTTGATGTGAATTCAGGAATGTAAAATGCTCTAGTGTTTTTATCAAATAGCTTTAAGTTTCCTATTCCCTTAATAGGTATCTTATCTCCATTTGCAATCATCACACATCCATTAGTAGGTTCTATATCTTTAATCAGGTTGGTGTCACTAATCATATGATGAGATGCACCTGAATCTATAATCAATGGTTTGTATGCATTGCTAGCATGATGGCAGATACAGTTTGATCTATATGCATTCATCCTAGCATTTCTATCAATGTACTGCTCAATTCCAGCCTTACTATCAGTCCTAGCAATCTCAGCCTCATCGTGAGTCATTTCTATAGTTCTAGCAATCAAAGAAGCACCAAATGACTGCCCATGAATGTTACCATTATCCTTGAGCATTTTGATGAGTGCATCCATCTCGGACCTCCTGATGAAGTCTTGATCATTGCCTCGGGGGTTGCTAGTTCCAGTATAGGTCACCAAAGCTTTTCCATTTCCTTCACGGTTCTCCACCTCAGCTCCTTTGTTGGATGGCCCTGCTCCGCTTGATCCTTCAGTCATATGAGCTCTTGCCTCTCTCTCCTTTATGAACTTGGCCGGCTTCAAGTGGGGATGGAGTATCCAGCACTGAATCTTCTTGTGCCCATACCTCTTGCAATGATCACAGTTCCCATTGAACTTCTCATACTTGTTGTAGCCAGCTTTGTTAGCTTGTGGAGGCTCTTCTCGGTCAGATTGCACAGCATTTGCAAGAGATAAGTCTCCCTTGCCTCCAAACAAACCCATTGAGCCCTGCTCCCTCTGTATCTGAGCACAAACATCCTCAAGGTCAGGTAGCTTCTCGGACCTTAGCATGTGTTGAATGAGACCATTGTAGCTTGCGTTCAATGTGAGCAACAACCCAAAGACCTTGTCCTGCTCACGCCTCTCATTTAGAAGCTCTGGATCAACCGTGCTTGGTCTCAACATCTCCAGCTCTGACCACAGTGTCCTGAACCTCCCCAAGTGCTTAGTAAACTCCATGTCATCTTGGGTTAACTCGTTGATTGCCTTCTTGACTTCAAACACTCGGTTCAGGTTAGAAACGTTTCCATATACCTTCTTCAGCGTGTCCCACAGCTCCTTGGCTGTCTCACAGTAGCTGTAAGCATCTAGGATAGCCGGCTCCAAGGAGGCATGAAGGACTGACATTACCATCATGTCTTCTTGTTGCCACTTCTCCACAACACTCTCCTCGGAGCTCTCTGCGTCACCCTCTTGAGTAATCGCCTTTGGAGCTTCACCAGACGTGATATGCCTCCACAAACCCTTGCTTCCCACAGCAGTCTTCACCATCCTAGACCAGACTAGGTAGTTGCTTCCTTTGAATGTCACCGCGACCTTCATCTTCATAATACTTTCCATCTTGAACAGCTTGACGTCTACAGCTTGAACAACCGGTTAGATCTTGTACTGAGAACCCACGCTGCTCTCTAGAACACAGATTTACTCTTGAGTCTTCAAATGAACCTCCCACGGATCACCGAGACACACACAAAACACTTTGAGCTTTTGAACTCTCAAGAAACTCTCAAACACACTCACTTGTTCTCTTAAAGTTTCAAACTTGAATCCTTAAGAGAGTCACTCACGAACTCAGATTTCAATCAACCTGGCTCTGATACCATATGAGATTTAAGGATATAGATGATTATCTGAGTTTAGAAAGGATTATAGAAGAGAATAAGAGATTAAGAGACAGATTAGAGACTAATGGAGAATCATAATGAAATGAGTATAGAGAGAGAGATTGTTTAGAACTGTCTAATCTTTATTAAGGGATGAGATTACATATATATAGGTCCATACACTTAGGGTTTTCGAATACATAAGCATGTAGAGTCAAAGGGGAGCCTAAGCTTTAATTTGAACCGGCCAATGGGTGTCTCCACACGTTTGAAGCATCTTTCTTATCCAAGACCAGATGCTCTTCCTTTCCAGCCCTTGCCAGCCTGTCCTAGCTGTCAAGCCGTGCCTTCCTTATCCTCTCAACGTTCGGATAAGGTCTTGGCCGAGTGTAACTTCTCCTCAGTACATCAAAGTTACTTGGATAGTTACTTGACCGCTTTCACCTTGTACGGCCTGGTCACTTGTACGGCCTGGTACGGCCTCTCCATCCGTACCATCCCCTTCACCTTATTCAGCCTCTTAACCCTTTTGCTCTCCTTATGATCTCAACTCCTTTGTGTCTTTACTTCACATGTCTCAACTCATCTCAACACCATTCGCCAATGATGCTCCTTTGGGACTTGCATATGCTGGCTCACTTGATTCACAGCAAAGCATATATCCGGACGTGTGATGGTAAGATAGATGAGCTTCCCTACTAGCTTCCTGTATAGCTTTGGATCATGAAAGACCTTGCTATCTTCAACCTCCCCCTCACGTGGAATCTTGTATCCATCTTCAAGAGGCATCCTTGCTGTCTTATCTCCTTGTATACCTGCATCTTTCAAAAGATCAAGTGTATACTTCCTTTGGGAAATGAACAATCCTTCCTTAGATCTACACAACTCAATTCCAAGGAAGTATTTCATTTCTCCTAAGTCTTTAATTTCAAATACAGATTTTAAAAACTCCTTGGTGGCTTTTATACCAGCCTTATCACTACCTGTTATAATGATATCATCAACATACACAAGTAGGCAAATGATACCTGAGGGTGAAGTAAGTGTGAAGAGAGTATGATCCAATTCTGACTTCTTGAATCCACGCCCATTTAAAGTGGTGCTCAGCTTGTTGTACCATGCTCTAGGAGATTGTTTCAACCCATAGATAGCCTTCTTGAGTCTCAACACATTTCCAGGTTTCACAAGATGCCCTAGGCCTGGTGGTGGATGCATATACACTTCATCTTCTAGCTCTCCTTGAAGAAAGGCATTCTTCACATCCATCTGCCAAAGCTCCCACTCAAGATTCACAGCCAGAGATAATACAATTCTTATTGTATGAAGCTTAGCAACAGGAGCAAAGGTGTCAATGTAGTCTTCCCCATATGTTTGAGTGTATCCTCTAGCCACCAGTCTTGTCTTCTTCCTCTCAATAGTCCCATCAGGCTTGTACTTGATAGTGAATATCCACTTGCTAGTTACTGCCTTCTTTCCTTTTGGCAGTTCACTTTCAAACCAAGTATCATTCTTTATCATGGCATTAGCTTCATCACCTACTGATGCCTTCCAGTCTTCATGTAACATTGCATCTTCATATGATCTAGGCACATAGCTTCCATCTAAGCTGATCATAAATGCGCAATGCTCTTCTGGATAGCACGCAAATGAGCACACAGCTTGAGAGGGATGCTCCACAGCTTGGGCATTGTAGTACACTCTTGTGTTTACCCAGTTGGAAGCATCTCTCTTTAACCGTGTGCTTCTCCTCAATGGAACTACTACATTCTCTTCCACGGCTTCTTCTGGTATCTGACTTTCTTCACTAGCTTCCTGACCTCCATGTTGATTACTTCCCCTTGAGTCATCTTCACTTTGAACATGAGAGTCTGCGCTTTGTTGTTGATCTTCGGCTTCACTTGTTCCTTGAACTTCAGTATCAGCAGATTCACTTCCCCCTTCATGTTCTAAGTGAGATGATTCTTCAACTCTAACAGGTGGTGTTTCTTGGCGTTTGTGTTGATCTGGTGACACTCCAATGCCAAGTCCTTGCAGGATATTTCTCAAGCTTGCGGCCCTGTCTGATGGTTGGGATAGATCTTCAAGTTCTTCCCAATTCTTCCCATCATAATATCCCTTATCTTCAAAGAACTTCACCTCCCTTGATACCAATACTCTTCTAGTATCTGGATCAAAGCATTTGTATCCCTTTTGGGATGTAGAGTATCCAATCAGCATAGCCTTGGTACTTTTTTCTCTTCTAGCTTGTTCCGCATTTCCCGGGGTACAAGCACATAACACACACACCCAAAGATCCTCAAATGGTCCAGCACTGGCTTACTCTTGTTAAGAACCTCAAAGGGGGACTGATCATTGAGAATCTTGGTTGGTGTCCTGTTGATTAGGTAGCTTGCGGTCATCACTGCATCACTCCAATGCCTTTTAGGCACACTTGTATAGAACATCATTGATCTAGCCACCTCCATGAGATGTCTATTCTTCCTTTCAGCCACTCCATTTTGCTGGGGTGTATAAGGACAGCTCGTCTGATGAAGGATTCCATGACTAGCTAGATGTTCTTTGAATGCATGGCTTGTATACTCTCCACCATTATCTGACCTGAAAATCTTAATCTTGGCATTATAGTGGTTAGTAACATAGTTTTGAAAGTTTTTAAATGCATCAAAAATTCTATCCTTTGTTTTAATGAGTGTTAACCAGGTGTATTTAGATTTTTCATCAATGAAGGTGACATAATACTTGTAATTATCCCTGGATAAACAAGGTGCAGTCCAAACATCTGAGTGAATTAAGTCAAAACAATTCTCATAAAATGTAACTGATCTTTGAAACACACTCTTACAATGTTTTCCCAAAATACAAGCTTCACAATCATTAGTTTTAAACATGACACCTGGTAACATTTTGCTTAAGGCCCTAACATGTGGATGTCCTAGCCTAGCATGCCACAAAGCATCCTTACTTAAAGAAACCGAGCTAAAGGAAAAACAAGAACTAGAGATAGGAGAAAGATCTTCAAGCATGTAAAGGTCTCCCTTAGTTGCTCCTTGGCCAATCAACTTACTGCTCTTAATATCCTGAAACTTCACATCATTAGGACTAAAAATAACATTGCAATCAAGATCAGTAGTGCATCTCTTGACAGATAACAAGTTTGAAGTAAATTCAGGCATGTAGAATGCTTTAGAATTTTATTAAACAGTTTCAACCTACCAATGCCTCTAATAGGAATTCTATCACCATTAGCAATCATGACATGACCTTGGGTAGGTTCTATATCCGTAATTAACTTGTTATCACTAATCATGTGATGAGATGCACCAGAATCAATAATCAAAGGTTTATGTATGTCCTTAGCTAGATGACTCTTAGGATGATCATTGTTATTCTTTAAGTTCTCAAGCACTCCTAAGAGTTTATTAGCAATGCTATGTTCAGTTTTACCAATCAAGGGACTCTCTAGTATGTCTAGTAACCTATCAGTTCTACTAGGTATAGTATGAGCAGCAAAGGAATAGCCAAGAGTATTGTGTCTTAGTTTGTTACCAGACTCTTTAAGAGCTTTGATGAGTGCATCTATGTCTGACTTCCTGATCACCTCATGCTCTAGGTTCTTCCCTCCTGAGTGGTGAGAAGAGAGAGCTCGCCCTTCACTCTCATTCACTTGTGAGGATGTACCCGCTCCGGATATACTGCTCCTGCTTGCCTCGGTGGACATGTGAGCTCTGGCTTCTCTCTCCTTGTTGAATTTGCTTGGCTTGAGGTGAGGGTGAAGTATCCAACATTGGCTCTTCTTATGGCCTGGCTTTTTGCAATGATCACAATTCCCTTCAAAACGGTCACCATACTTCCTTCCATCATTCTTGTATCCCGCCTTGTTTGCTTGCACATCCTCAGCCTGATGAGCCATAGATAGCTCCCCCTTTCCTCCAAACAAGCCTAGAGAGCCTTCCTCCTTTTGCAGTTGAGAGCACACCTCCTCCATTGTTGGTAGGCTTGGCGATCTCAGCATGTGCTTGATGACATCCTTGTAGCACACGTCTAAGGTCATCATCAACCCAAATACCTGATCCTGCTCTCTCCTCTCCATGATGATCTCTTGATCATTGGTGCTTGGGCGCAGGTTATCCAGCTCAGACCAAAGAGCTCTGAACTTCCCAATGTGTTTAGTAAGCTCCACACCATCTTGCGTCAAGGAGGTGATGGCTTTCTTCAATTCAAACACACGGCTAAGGTTTGAGACATTTCCAAATGTCTTCTGGAGCGTCTCCCATAGGTGCTTAGGTGTCTCACAGAAGCTGTAAGCTTCAAGCAAAGGGACTTCAATAGAACCGTGTAGTACCGACAGCACCATCAGATCTTCTTGAACCCATTTCTTCTTTACTTCAGCTTCAGTGAGTGCTTTTCCACCTTCAGCTTCCTCATTTCCTTTGGCCACTGGCTCTGGACCATCATCAGTGATGTGATTCCATAACCCTAGCCTCCCAATAGCAGTCTTCACTAGCCGAGACCACAACAAGTAGTTCCCTACACCTTTTAAGGCAATCGGAACCGTAACAAGCTTACTATAGTTTCCTTCCATCTTCCCTTTGCCTCTAGTAACTTCTAGTCTTCAATCTTGTACTTCAGTTGAGCTTCTACCACACCAGATCTTCAAGAACACACGGAACCAAAGAACCAAGAGTAAACTACTTCAACCCAATGACAAGACTTCCCGGAAGTCTCAAGAACAAACGCAAGAACACAAGAAGGAATAAGTAAAAATCACACGAAAGGACTAAGGTCTCTCAATACCAAAGCGAACCTGGCTCTGATACCATGAGATTTTAGAGATTTAAGAAGGTATTGAGAGATTAAGAAAGATTAAAGAGGAGTTTAGTGAAAGATTTAAACGAGTATCATAGTTTGAGAGTGATTGATAGACTTTGAGTTTCAAACTAGAGAGAGAGTGGAGAAAGAGTGATTCAATCTCGTTAATTATTAATCTGATGAGGTTACAACTTATATAGTATGAGAGCTTAGGGTTTTCAAGGTTTAAAGATAAGCTAAAGCATGTGTAGTCAACCAAGAGAGGAGCGCATATCATAAAGCATCCAATGAGCTTCTTTCTGCGTGTGAAGCATCTTGGATCTTTGACTAGGATGCTGACAGTCTGTCACAGCCTGGCACAGCCTGTCAGATGCGCTCCTCAAGCTCTCTCAACGGTCTGATCCAATTAGAGCATGGTAGAAGGTAAGACTGATCCGTTTACTCCCTTCTCGGTTAAATGATCATGGTAACTTCTTTTTACCTTGTACGGCCACATTGTACGGCTTGTCCGTACACTCACATCCTTAACTTCATCCTCAAGTCTCTAACCTCCTCTAGCTTCATATCACATAGTTGCATCACCTCATTTCAACATCTCTAGCCTCTAGTCTTCCTTGGTTACGTTGTGGTTACAAGATTGAAGCTTTTGCGTGTGTGTTGTGAAGTTCTTAACGTGTTGGTGCAGTCTAGTCTCAAGTTCAAAGTCTTCTACAAGTAGTTCAAGAACAAGCTGTTGAAGATGGATGGAGGGATAAGCATGCACATGAAGGTGGCAGTTACTTTCAAGGGGAGTAACTACTTGGTGTGGTCTCGGATGGTGAGAACCACAGTGGGAAGTAAGGGTTTGTGGAAGCATCTCACGGATGGTGAAGCTCCACAGCTCATTACTCAGGGAGAAGACTCGAAAGAGGTCTCAAATGAAACGGCCGTAGAGAAGTGGCAGCGAGAAGACATGCTTGTGATGTCAGTTCTTCATGCCTCTCTAGAGCCGGCGATCCTAGAGGCTTACAGCTATTGTGAGTCAGCTAAGGAACTATGGGACACCTTGAAGAAGGTGTATGGGAATGCTTCAAACCTTCACCGAGTGTTTGAAGTAAAGAAAGCCATAAACGGCTTGGTACAAGATGACATGGAATTCACCAAACATTTGGGGAGGTTCCGGTCCTTATGGTCAGAGCTGGAGATGCTGAGGCCAAGCACAACCGATCCAGAGCTGCTTAATGAGAGGAGGGAACAGGATAAGGTCTTTGGACTATTGCTTACCTTGAATCCGGCTTACAACTCACTGATTAAACACATGTTGAGAGCGGATAAGCTACCAGACCTTGAGGAGGTGTGCTCTCAAATTCAGAAGGAGCAGGGGTCTATTGGATTGTTTGGAAGCAAAGGAGAGATGTCACTTGCAAATAAGGCTGCACAAGTCAACTCTGATGAAGCTCCTCAAGCAAACAAGGCCGGTTACAACAAGTTTGAAGACAGGAAGTTCAATGGGAGCTGTGATCATTGCAAGAAGCATGGCCATAAGAAGAGCCAGTGCTGGATACTCCACCCCCATCTGAAGCCAGCCAAGTTCTTGAAGGAGAGGGAATGAGCCTGAAATTCAAGAAAGTGGCCAAGAAGGAGCCGGCTTGAATGAGGAAGGGTTGGAGACAAGTTTAGGCCAAGATGAAGCCGGCTTGAATCAGGAACAAAGGGAGATAAGTTCAGGCTCTCACAATCAAGGTGAGCAGGAACAAAGAGAAGTACAAGCATCAGTTGAGGATGTAGAAGAAGAAGAAGAACAACTGGATGTTCAAGAGCAAGTCGTGAGAGTTCAACAACCAGAATTGAGGAGAAGCACAAGAGTGAGGAAGGATGCTCCACTGCTTGGGCATTGTAGTACACTCTCGTGTTTACCCAAGAGGAAGGATCCTTCCTCACTCTTGTGCTTCTCCTCAATTCTGGTTGTTGGTGAAGGATCAAACGGTGCTGGTACCTCAGGAAAGAGCAATGATGAAGGAGGAAGGGAGAGTGATGGCAGGTCCTTGGTGGCGTATGCAGGCAATCCAAATCACCGAGGAGGGGAGCAAGACTACATTAGGAGATTAGACATTGACTCCCTCATCAAGATGCTTAAGGAAAACGGTAACACTTATGGTTATTCCTTTGGTGCATCAATGATAGTTAAGAATGATGATAATAGTCTTGACAAACATGGAATTGCCAAACCGGATCATGTATATGCTAGTCTTGCTAGGACTGATCACTCTCTCAAGTCATCTAGTACACTTTGTCTTATGGCTAATGACATGACTAAACCATTAGTAGTTGATTCTGGTGCATCTCATCATATGATTAGTGACACTAGTTTGATTAAAGATATTGAACCTGCTAATGGACATGTGATGATTGCAAATGGAGATAAAATTCCTATTAGAGGAATAGGAAACTTAAAACTATTTAATAAACATACTAGAGCATTCTACATGCCAGAATTCACATCAAACTTACTATCAGTAAAGAAGTGTACTACTGATCTTCATTGCAATGTTATCTTTAGTCCTAATTATAAGTTTTAGAGTATAAAGAGTAATCTGAGAGTTTAGGAGAGATTAGAGAAGTATTAGAGATGATTTAGAGTAGAATCTGAGATCAAGAGACTAAGAGAAAAGCCATGGAGGCTAATAATAATCTGAACTGTCTGATCTTATTAAGAGATGGGTTTACAACTTATATAGGGGAAGCACTAGGGTTTTAACGTAAAGAATAAGGCACTAGTCTAAGCATGTGGAGTCAACACTAAAGGAAGAAGCTCTTTTGAAATGGACGGACCAAGATGTTCACATGCTTCCGGCTTTACAGCCTGTCCAAGCCTGGATAGATAAGGCGCGTCTCAACCTTATCTCTAAACGGTCTGATCCGTTCTCAAACCTTCTCCATATATCAGTGTCTTCACTCGTCCATCTTCCTTCCACTTCACGTTCCCTCAGATGTACGGACACTCCCACCAAGTACACTTCATGCCCTAACTTTGCACAACCCATAATGTGTCCTTAAGTAGATTTAGAGTAGTGATGGTCGAGATGATCCGTACTGGCCGTACACTGACCGTACTGTCCGTACACATGCCATCCGTTCTCTCTCCCATTACTCTCCTAACTCCTCTCCTCTTATCATATGACTTCCTCATCTCAACACTCCCCCTCAAGCTTAGCTTTGCGAAAGTCTAAGCTTGGATAGCCATGAGATCTTCCTCATTAAAAACCTCACCAAGGAAAACCCATTGGGACAAAACCTTGATGAGGGAAAAAGAGTAAAGACCTCATGACTTAGGGGATTAGCTCCTTCTCTTCCCAAGATCTATGAGTCCCAATCTGATATGAATGGACTCCATAGTCTTCTGTCTTGCTGCCTTAGTGAACACATCAGCCAACTGATCTTCACTCCTAGTGTAGCATGGCAAGATGACTCCTAGGACAATCATCTGCCTCACCTTGTGACAATCAACCTCAATGTGCTTGGTTCTTTCATGGAACACCGAGTTGGAGGCTATGTGGATCGCGGCTTGGTTATCACAATGCATGGTCATTGGCGTGGCTTGATCAATCCCCAAATGCTTCAAGATGCCCTTGATCCATACTAGCTCGTTTGTAAGCTTCAGCATGGCTCTATACTCAGCTTCTGCACTTGAGCAAGACAGCACCTTTTGCTTCTTGCTCTTCCAAGTCACCAAGTTGCCTCCAATGAATGTGCAATAGCCGGTTGTTGATCTCCTGTCAGCTCTATCACTAGCCCAATCAGCATCACAGTATCCAACAACTTCTGTGCTTCCATTGCAGCCCATCCATACTCCTTGATCAGGTGAGCCATTGAGATACATCAAGATCCTCTCCACCATCCGCCAATGATGCTCCTTAGGCACTTGCATGTGTTGACTCACCTGATTCACAGCAAAACAAATGTCAGGCCTAGTTATGGTAAGATAAATCAATTTGCCAACTAGTTTTCTATAGAGTTTAGGATCCTGATAAGGTTTGCTGTCTTCAATCCCCCCTCTCGTGGGACTTTGTAGCCATCCTCCATAGGCATCCTTGCTGTCTTGCCTCCATAAGCACCTGCACCTTTCAAAAGATCAAGTGTATACTTTCTTTGGGACATGAACAAACCCTCCTTGGATCTACATATCTCAATTCCAAGAAAGTATTTCATTTCTCCCAAGTCTTTAATCTCAAACTTGGATTTAAGGAACTCCTTGGTTGCTATGATACCTTCCTTATCACTCCCTGTGATAATGATATCATCAACATACACAAGAAGTGCAATCATACCTGAGGGAGTACTTAGAGTGAAGAGAGTGTGATCTAGCTCAGACTTCTTGAAGCCTCGGCCATTAAGAGTAGTGCTCAGCTTGTTATACCAAGCTCTTGGTGATTGCTTCAGCCCATAGATAGCTTTCTTCAGTCTCAACACATTCCCTTTCTTTACTAAGTGTTCCAAGCCCGGAGGTGGATGCAAATACACTTCATCCTCAAGCTCTCCTTGTAGAAATGCATTCTTCACATCCATTTGCCATAAGCCCCATCCAAGATTCACAGCCAAGCTTAATACAATCCGGATTGTGTGTAGCTTAGCCACTGGTGCAAAGGTCTCAATGTAATCTTCTCCATATGTTTGAGTAAAGCCTCTTGCAACCAGTCTTGACTTCTTCCTCTCAACCTGACCATCAGCCTTATACTTGATTGTGAATATCCATCTACTAGTCACAGCCTTCTTCCCTTTAGGTAACTCACTCTCATACCATGTATCATTCTTGATCATAGCTCCTGCCTCAGCTCCAACTGATTCCTTCCACTCCTTGTCTTGTATTGCCTCTTCATAGCTTCTTGGGATATAACCCTCATCCAGATTTACCATAAATGCGCAATGTGCTTTAGGATATTGAGCAAAGGAGCACACAGCTTGAGAAGGTGTAAGTTTAAGAGAATGAAATGATTTAGAGAAGATTAAGGACCAGAATGAGAGATTATGAAGAGATTAGACTAGAATCATGTTTAGGAGAGTATGAACTTCAAGAGATAAACTCAGAACTGTATATTCTCTTATTAATGACAAGAGTTACAATATATAGTGTGAGATCCTAAGGGTTTTCGAAATCAAAGAGATAAGCTAAGCATGTGAAGTCAACAAGGAGAAGATAAGCTTTCTTTGGACCGGCCAATCAGCTTCTCCACACGCTTGGAGCATCCGGCATCTTGGACCAAGATGCTCTTGCCTTTCCAGCTGTGCCAGCCTGTCAAGCCGCGCCTCTTCTTATCCTCCAACGGTCTGATCCATCAGCCAAAGTCTCTCCTTTCCACATGAGTTACTCGGGTAACTCCTTGTGACCGTGGTCGAGGTTTCACCCATCTGAATGTGTACGGACCGTACGGCCTTGTACGGCCTTGTACGGTCAGGCCATTGTGAACCTCTCCCATCACACCAATGCTTAACACACCCTCTTCAGCCTTAACCCCTTTGTGCTTCACATCTTTATACTCAACTCTTCAACACTCCCCCTCAAGCTTAGCTTTATGAAGTCTAAGCTTGGACACTATGAGATCTTCCTCATTAAAAACTTCACCAAAGAAAACCCATTGGGACAAAACTTTGATGAGGGAAAAAGAGTAAAGACCTCATAGTAAGGGGCTCAGCTCCTAGGTGAAAGATCAATGAGTCCCAACCTGATGTAGATGGACTCCATTGTCTTCATCCTTGCCGCTTTTGTGAACACATCAGCAAGTTGATCCTCACTCCGTGTGTAGCATGGCAGAATCACTCCCAAGACTATCATCTGCCTCACCTTGTGACAATCCACTTCAATATGCTTGGTTCTCTCGTGGAAGACTGAGTTAGAGGCAATGTGAATTGCGGCTTGGTTATCACAATGCATTGTCATTGGCGCCACTTGCTCAATCCCAATGTGCTTCAAGATCCCCTTGATCCATACCAACTCATTAGTGAGCTTCAGCATTGCTCTATACTCTGCCTCCGCACTAGAACATGAGACCACCTTTTGCTTCTTGCTTTTCCAAGTCACAAGGTTCCCTCCAATGAAGGTGCAGTAGCCGGTTGTGGATCTTCTGTCTGCTCTATCTCCAGCCCAATCTGCATCACAGTAGCCAACAACTTCTGTACTCCTATTGCATCCCATCCAGACTCCTTGGCCTGGTGATCCGTTGAGATAGCTCAGCACTCTATCTACCATTCTCCAATGGTGATCCTTTGGAGCTTGCATGTGTTGGCTCACCTGATTCACAGCAAAGCAGATATCAGGACGTGTGATTGTTAGGTAGATTAGCTTACCTACTAGCTTCCTATAAAGCTTAGGGTCATGGAACAGCTTGCTGTCTTCAAGCTCCCCCTCTCTTGGTACTTTGTACCCATCCTCCATTGGCATTTTTGCGGTTTGTCCTCCAAGTTTACCTGCATCTTTCAAAAGATCAAGTGTATATTTTCTTTGGGACATGAATAATCCTTCCTTGGATCTACAAATCTCAATCCCAAGAAAGTATTTCATCTCTCCAAGATCTTTAATCTCAAACACAGATTTGAGATAGTCTTTGGTTTCTTGTATTCCAACCTTATCACTCCCAGTAATGATAATGTCATCAACATAAACCAATAGACAGATGATACCTGAGGTTGTGTTTAGAGTAAACAAGGTATGATCCAGTTCAGACTTCCTGAAGCCTTTTCCATTCAGTGTAGTACTCAGCTTGTGATACCAGGCTCTAGGCGATTGCTTCAATCCATAGATAGCCTTCTTCAATCTTAAGACATTCCCTGGCTTCACAAGATTCTCAAGACCTGGAGGAGACTGCATATACACCTCATCTTCAAGTTCTCCTTGTAGAAATGCATTCTTCACATCCATTTGCCACAATCCCCATTCAAGGTTAGTGGCAATTGATAAGATGATCCGGATGGTGTGAAGCTTGGCTACTGGAGCAAATGTGTCTATGTAGTCCTCTCCATATGTCTGTGTGAACCCTCTAGCCACAAGCCTTGTTTTCTTCCTATCAACCGTCCCATCTGGTCTATACTTGATTGTAAATATCCATTTACATGAGACTGCCTTCTTCCCTTTAGGTAGCCCACTCTCATACCAGGTTCCATTCTTAACCATTGCATCAGCCTCATCCGCAACTGAGTTTCTCCACTCTTTGTCTTTCATTGCCTCCTCATATGTCCTTGGTATGTAGCTTGCATCCAAACTTGTCATAAAGGCACAATGCTCGTTTGGGAACTCAGCAAATGAACAGACAGCTTGACTAGGATGTGAAACGGCTTGAGCATTGTAATAGACTCTGGTATTGGTCCAGTTAGATGGATCCTTCCTTACTCTCGTACTTCTTCTCAATGGCACTGTCTCCATAATTGGTTCACTGACCACCTCAGGTTCTATAGCTGTTTCATTCAGTACCTCTACCTCTTCCCTTTCTTCAGGTTGTATCTCCATCTGATCTCTTCTTCCTTCAGTTGCATCTTCATTGTGCATCCCTTGTTGATCAGGACTTGAGCTCCCTTCATTCTCATGAGCTGTACAAGACTTGTTTCCCCCTTCATGATCAGCATGGGATGTGTCTTCAGCTTCATTTTGAACTGGTGCTTCTCGCCCTTTGGATCCTGGGTTGTATTGATCCCAAGACCATCCAAGATCATCCTAAGACTCGCGGCCTTATCAGATGGTTGAGCTAGATCTTCCAGATCTTCCCAGCTCCTTTCTTCATAGTAGCCTTTAGTTTCTATGAACTTAACGTCCCTTGAAACTAAAAGTCTTCTTGTTTGCGGATCAAAGCATTTGTATCCTCTTTGTGTTGTTGAGTACCCCACAAACATGGCTTTGGTACTCTTAGGCTCCAACTTGTTTCTCATGTCTCCTGGAATCAGCACATAACATAGACTTCCGAACACTCTCAAATGACTTAGGAATGGCTTGACCTTATTAAGTACTTCAAATGGTGAGTGATCTTCCAAGACTCTTGTAGGGATTCGGTTGATCAAGTAGCAGGCTGAGATCACAGCATCACTCCAAAATCTCTTTGGGACATTGGTTTGAAACATCATTGATCTTGCAACCTCCATTAGATGTCTGTTCTTTCTCTCAGCCACACCATTTTGTTGTGGAGTGTAAGGACAGCTAGTTTGATGAAGGATTCCATGTAAGGCTAGATGTTGCTTGAAGGCATTGCTTGTATATTCCCCCACCATTATCTGATCTGAAAATCTTAAGCTTGGCATTATAATGGTTAGAAACATAAGCTTGAAAGTTTTTAAATGCTTCAAGAACTCTATCCTTAGTTTTAATGAGTGTTATCCAGGTGTATTTGGATTTTTCATCAATGAATGTTACAAAATACTTATAATTTTCCCTAGACAAGCAAGGAGCAGTCCAAACATCAGAATGCACAAGATCAAAGCATTTCTCATAGATAGTAGTTGAGTTTTTAAAGACTGTCTTACAATGTTTGCCCAAGATACATGCTTCACATTCATTATTTTTAAACATGACACCTGGTAACATTAAGCTTAAAGCTCTAACATGTGGATGGCCTAATCTAGCATGCCATAATGCATCATTATTCAAACTGGAAATAGAACTAAACGAGAAACTTGAATTGGAAATGGGAGCTATGTCTTCTAGCATATAAAGCTCTCCTTTGGTAACTCCCTTGCCAATCATCTTTCTTGTGTCAATATCCTGAAACTTCACATCATTAGGACTAAAGATAACATTACAATGTAAATCAGTAGTACATCTTTTAACAGATAATAAATTTGATGTGAATTCAGGCATATAGAAAGCTTTAGACTCCTTATCAAACAGATTTAGATTTCCTATCCCTTTAATTGCAATTCTATCACCATTTGCAATCATCACATTACCACAAGCAGGTTCTATATCCTTAATAAGACTAGTGTCACTAATCATGTGATGAGATGCACCTGAATCTACAATCAAGGGTTTTATCACATTTTTAGCAGCAAGGGTTCTAGGCAAATCATTCAAGCTGTTTAGAAATCTAGATGCATCATTCATCTTACTGTTATGACTTAGATAACCATGAGTTCTATCTATGTATGATGCGGCAAGAGAGTATCCTAGAGGAGTGTTCATACAGTTACCATTCTCCTTGAGAGCTTTGATAAGAGCATCAATGTCTGATCTCCTTATCATCTCACCATCAGTGCTCTTCCCCGGAGTGTGCTGAGTGGTTAAGGCCTTCCCCTCACCTTCTCGCATGGCCTGTCCAGCTCCAGATGTTCCAGCTTCACTAGCTCCATCAGATAGATGCGCCCTTGCCTCTCTATCCTTCATGAACTTGGTGGGCTTGAGATGGGGGTGTAGAATCCAGCATTGGCTCCTCTTATGGCCCTGCTTCTTGCAATGATCACACTTCCCTCCAAACCTTCCCTCCTCAGTCCGGTAAGCTGCTTTGTTTGCTTGGATAGCATCAGCTTGATTTGCGAGTGTAAGCTCCCCCTTTCCTCCAAACAACCCAACTGATCCCTCCTCTCTTTGTATCTGCGCACATACATCTTCAATGGAAGGGAGCTTTGGTGATCTCAAGATGTGTTTGATGAGATCATTGTAGACCGGGTTCAAGGTGAGCAACAACCCAAACACTTGATCCTGCTCTCTTCTCTCCATGAGAACATCTTGATCAGTGGTGTTAGGCCTCAGCATCTCTAGCTCAGACCATAAGGCTCTGAACTTTCCCAAGTGTTTAGTAAACTCCACCTCTTCTTGCACAAGCGTGTTGATTGATCCCTTCAACTCAAACACACGGCTCAGATTAGAGATGTTACCATAGACCTTTTGGAGCGTATCCCACAGGTCCTTTGGCGTCTCACAGTAGCTGTAGGCTTCCAAGATTGAAGCTTCAAGTGATCCATGTAGTACCGTAAGCACCTTCAGGTCATCTTGATCCCACTTCTCTTGATCTACCACCATCAGCTCTTGACCGCCTTCTCCTTCTTTAGCAACTGGTTTTGGAGCTCCCTCTGAGATATGGCTCCATAAACCCTTGCTCCCAACTGCCGCCTTCACCAAGCGAGACCACAACAGGTAGTTAGTACCACCCTTCAATGTAACCGCAACCGAGAGAGCCTTGCTCTTGCTTTCTTCCATTCCAAATGCTTAAGACCAACCGTGATTGAAATGAAGCTGAAGATTACTGAGATTTAGAAACCAGGAAATGGGGAACCTGGCTCTGATACCATGTAAGTTTAAGAGAATGAAATGATTTAGAGAAGATTAAGGACCAGAATGAGAGATTATGAAGAGATTAGACTAGAATCATGTTTAGGAGAGTATGAACTTCAAGAGATAAACTCAGAACTGTGTAATTTCTTATTAATGACAAGAGTTACAATATATAGTGTGAGATCCTAAGGGTTTTCGAAATCAAAGAGATAAGCTAAGCATGTGAAGTCAACAAGGAGATAAGCTTTCTTTGGACCGGCCAATCAGCTTCTCCACACGCTTGGAGCATCCGCAGCATCTGGACCAAGATGCTCTTGCCTTTCCAGCTGTGCCAGCCTGTCAAGCCGCGCCTCTTCTTATCCTCCAACGGTCTGATCCATCAGCCAAAGTCTCTCCTTTCCACATGAGTTACTCGGGTAACTCCTTGTGACCGTGGTCGAGGTTTCACCCATCTGAATGTGTACGGACCGTACGGCCTTGTACGGCCTTGTACGGTCAGGCCATTGTGAACCTCTCCCAACACACCCCTCTCTCCCATCACAACCAATGCTTAACACACCCTCTTCAGCCTTACCCTTTTTGGCTTCACATCTTTATACTCAACTCTTCACCAGAGGATGCTCCACTGCTTGGGCATTGTGTACACTCTCGTGTTTCCCCAAGAGGAAGGATCCTTCCTCACTCTTTGCTCTCCTCAATTCTGGTTGTTGAACTCTCACGGCTTGCTCTTGAACATCCAGTTGTTCTTCTCTTCTTCTACATCCTCAACTGATGCTTCTACTTCTCTCTTGTTCCTGCTCACCTTGATTGTGAGAGCCTGAACTTATCTCCCTTTGTTCCTCATTCAAGTCGGCTCCATCTTGGCCTAAACTTGTCTCCAACCCTTCCTCATTCAAGCCGGCTCCTTTTGGCCACTTTCTTGAACTTCAGGCTCATTCCCCCCTCACGATCATGGTGAGAGTCTCCATGTTGTTCCCTTTGACCAGAGTTCTGATCCTGGGACATCTTGATTCCTAGCCCCTCTAGGATAATCTTAAACACCCCAGCCTTATATGAGGTTAGATCTTTCATCTTCTTGGTTCTTTTCTTCATAGTATCCTCTTTCTTCTACAAACTTCACATCCCGTGATACTAGAACTCTTCTTCCTTCTGGATCATAGCATTTGTATCCCTTCTGTGTGTAGAGTAGCCTATGAATACAGCCTTTGTACTCCTTGCTTCCAACTTGCTCCTCATCTGTCCCGGAATCAACACATAGCACAAACACCCAAAGACTCTCAAGTGTTCTACCGACGGCTTGTGTTTATTCAAGACCTCAAATGGTGCCTGATCTTCAAGGATCTTTGTAGGTGTCCGGTTGATCAGGTAGCAAGCAGTGGCCACAGCATCACTCCGAAACCTTTTGGGAACATTTGCTTGAAACATTAATGACCGAGCAGTCTCCATGAGATGTCGATTCTTCCTCTCAGCCACACCATTCTGTTGAGGTGTGTAAGGGCAGCTTGTTTGATGAAGAATCCCATGATGAGCTAGATGATACTTGAATGCATGGCTAGTGTATTCTCCTCCATTATCTGATCTAAAATTTAATCTTAGCATGATATTGGTTAGTCACATAAGCTTGAAAGTTTTTAAATGCATCAAGAACTCTATCTTTAGATGGGATTAAGGTCAACCAGGTGTATTTGGATTTTTCATCAATGAATGTGACAAAATACTTATGATTCCCTAGATAAGCAAGGTGCAGTCCATACATCAGAATGAATCAAATCAAAGCATTTTTCATAAACAGTAGATGACTTTGAAACACAGTTTTACAATGTTTGCCTAAAATGCAAGCTTCACAGTCTTTATTCTCAAAATTAACACCTGGCAACATCAAATTCAAGGCTCTACTATGAGGATGTCCTAGTCTAGCATGCCACAAAGCATTCTTATTCAACTTGAAGTAGTAAATAAACAACAGATTCTGATTCAGAAACAGGAGCTAATTCTTCAAGCATGTAAAGATCCCCTTTAGTAACTCCTTTCCAATCAACTGGCTGCTCTCAATATCCTGAAACTTCACATCATTAGGACTAAAGATAACATTGCAATGAAGTTCAGTAGTACACTTCTTTACTGATAGTAAGTTTGATGTGAATTCTGGCATGTAGAATGCTCTAGTATGTTTATTAAATAGTTTTAAGTTTCCTATTCCTCTAATAGGGATTTTATCTCTCATTTGCAATCATCACATGTCCATTAGCAGGTTCAATATCTTTAATCAAACTAGTGTCACTAATCATATGATGAGATGCACCAGAATCAACTACTAATGGTTTAGTCATGTCATTAGCCATAAGATAAAGTGTACTAGATGACTTGAGAGAGTGATCAGTCCTAGCAAGACTAGCATATACATGATCCGGTTTGGCAATTCCATGTTTGTCAAGACTATTATCATCATTCTTAACTATCATTGATGCACCAAAGGAATAACCATAAGTGTTACCGTTTTCCTTAAGCATCTTGATGAGGGAGTCAATGTCTGATCTCCTAATGTAGTCTTGCTCCCCTCCTCGGTGATTTGGATTGCCTGCATACGCCACCAAGGACCTGCCATCACTCTCCCTTCCTCCTTCATCATTGCTCTTTCCTGAGGTACCAGCACCGCTTGATCCTTCACTCACATTTGCCCTGGCATCCCTCTCCTTCAAGAACTTGGCTGGCTTCAGATGGGGGTGGAGTATCCAGCACTGGCTCTTCTTATGGCCATGCTTCTTGCAATGATCACAGCTCCCATTGAACTTCCTGTCTTCAAACTTGTTGTAACCGGCCTTGTTTGCTTGAGGAGCTTCATCAGAGTTGACTTGCGCAGCCTTATTTGCAAGTGACATCTCTCCTTTGCTTCCAAATATCCAATAGACCCCTGCTCCTTCTGAATTTGAGAGCACACCTCCTCAAGGTCTGGTAGCTTATCCGCTCTCAACATGTGTTTAATCAGTGAGTTGTAAGCCGGATTCAAGGTAAGCAATAGTCCAAAGACCTTATCCTGCTCCCTCCTCTCATTACAGCTCTGGATCGGTTGTGCTTGGCCTCAGCATCTCCAGCTCTGACCATAAGGACCGGAACCTCCCCAAATGTTTGGTGAATTCCATGTCATCTTGTACCAAGCCGTTTATGGCTTTCTTTACTTCAACATTCGGTGAAGGTTTGAAGCATTCCCATACACCTTCTTCAAGGTGTCCCATAGTTCCTTAGCTGACTCACAATAGCTGTAAGCCTCTAGGATCGCCGGCTCTAGAGAGGCATGAAGAACTGACATCACAAGCATGTCTTCTCGCTGCCACTTCTCTACGGCCGTTTCATTTGAGACCTCTTCCGAGTCTTCTCCCTGAGTAATGAGCTGTGGAGCTTCACCATCCGTGAGATGCTTCCACAAACCCTTACTTCCCACTGTGGTTCTCACCATCCGAGACCACACCAAGTAGTTACTCCCCTTGAAAGTAACTGCCACCTTCATGTGCATGCTTATCCCTCCATCCATCTTCAACAGCTTGTTATTGAACTACTTGTAGAAGACTTTGAACTTGAGACTA
>NW_026014746.1:0-41139 GCF_020379485.1 Brassica napus | reverse complement strand
TTGTCCATATTGCAATCTCTGGCCGTTAGGAAAAGGGAGTGGACATTGAATATTTCCATTGCATGAAATGCAATGCTTGTATGTCACGGACCTTAGTAGAACATGTATGCAGAGAAAAGTGCTTAGAAGATAATTGTCCGATTGTCATGAGTATATTTTTACCTCGAATTCTCCGGCAAAGGCTCTTCCATGTGGTCATGTGATGCACTCAGCATGCTTTCAGGTGCTTAAATTCTTATGTTTTATGACAATTTATGAAACTATGCTAAGAATATTATTTGTGTGTGCTCTGTCTATGGTTGTAGGAGTACACATGTTCACATTACACATGCCCTATTTGCAGCAAGTCACTAGGGGATATGAAGGTTAGTTCATAATGTTCTTTTTAATTCCTCTGACCCTTTATTGAGACAAATTCTCAAACAGTGAGGTGATTCATTAATGAAAGAATTGTCTCACGCAGGTATACTTTAGAATGTTAGATGCACTGCTTGCAGAACAAAAAATGCCGGATGAATACTTAACCAAACTCAGGTTCCTCTATGTCTTCTCTCTCGATATTTTATGTACATACAAAGTATCATTAATTCATTTTCTAGGTTTAAACATAAGGATGGTTGGTTGCAGGTAATACTATGTAATGACTGTGGGAGAAAGGGAAATGCTCCTTACCATTGGCTCTATCACAAGTGCTCTTGTTGTGCCTCATACAACACCAGACTTCTCTAACTCGTCCAATATCCTTTGTTTTTCCGTTGTAAATGAGCAAGTCTAAACATTTTTTCTTTCGTTTTGAAAGCATTTGATTTTGTATGAAAAATAATATTCGACATACGGTTAATAAATTTAGAGGGGTTGTAGTTCTCACTTAATATCATATATATTATTGCAAGAATCGATAATATGAATTATAGTATAAGGATTATTTATTGCAAGAATCGATAATTTAGGGGGTTGTACAATAGATATTTTTATGTTAAGAATTATAGTATAAGGATTGTAAATTTCAAAGTAGAATATAATTGAATTTTCCATATAGTGTTTAGTATACAACTAAACTAAGTATGGCCTATAGAAACATGCTTTTGGGACTGTTAATAAGTTGCATGCAAAAAGATGGGGTAACAAACATTTTTTTTGACAAGTAAGATGGGGTAACAAACATGCAGCAAAAGCATTTGAATTGAAGCCATCACCCCAATTCCCGAACATAATCATTTTCTTCAACAAAGAAAGATTTTTTTTCCCTTTAATTCTGTTTGTAATCTATGCCATCTTTAAAGTTGACGATGATATGCAAGTCCATCATATTCCTTAGAAATCAAGATTTGAGGCTATCATATATATACTGGGTTTACTTTCAAGTATATGTTGTACAAATACTAACAAGTTGTTAGAGACGATAACATTTTGAGAGAACTGAATGAATAATAGTCTCAGTGAATTTTCAGTAGGTTCATAGATAGGGTGGTGAAAGGTCTGGTTGCGCAATAAATTGAAACCGCTTCTTTCTGACCTACCACATTAATATGTCAGAAAATCATATAAAAATCCTATCTCTGAAACCATATAGCTTAATTTAAAACATCTCAACGTCTACATACTTAATCCACCCACATGCTGCCCATTTAAACAAAAGCACTTAAATTATAGTTGACATGAAATCAAGTTTTCACTTCCCTTATAAAATATAAACCTTTAATCAAGTTATCAAAGAACATCATCAACAAGGTGCAAACAAATTCTTAAAATATAAGTACGGATTAGAAATGGTGCAGGAGGAGCAATTCTTCAAAAATTTCTGATCAAAAATGGTATATGGGAGGAGCAAAATGTAAATGTTTTGTACTGTTTCTATTTTTAATAGAAAATATATACTGTGTGTAGTCTTCTATAAGAATATGTAAATATATTAATACTCTCTCAGTTTCATATTATTTTAAGTAGCTTTAGAAAAAAACTTTGTTTCAAAATGTAGATAATTTTCACATATTTTGGTAAGTTTTACATTTATTAAATATAGTATATCCAATCAAATAATATTATTTTTTATAATTGATTGAATTTATTAATTAAATGTTATTTTAAAAAAGTAACAATTTTTTTAATATTATTGCTTTTACCCTGACCACTTTCATTGTTAGGGAGTGTATTGTATGGCATCACATGGTAGTGTAGATCAAGGTAATGTAAACCCAACAAAAAGAAAACGAGTTTGAAATTGACAACTGAACTCATAAAGAAGACTCGTAAAGAAAACGAGTTTTATTGTTTTTTTATGTTGACTTCCATCAAAGGAATCTTCGATCGATTTTTTCTGTTTAAAATTTTCTTCTATTTTTATACAACGTAATAAATATTCCTCATAATTGACAAAATCTATTCACCTAATTTTTTCTATCTTTTTTTCTTGTCGGCAATTTCATCTTGTCTAGAATATAGGTTATAATTATGAGGGGATATATAGGTCTAGTTTATGCACACGAAAGTTTATGTACTGCCAAAATAATCAAATACAAATTAATACTACTAACTTCGAAATAATACAAAATGATTTTTCAATTTATATTTGACTAGTTAGTTGAAATATTTAAATCATAATGGTTTAATAAAAGTATTTAAAATACAATGACTGTGTCTTTTATTTTCACTTTATGTAACTACTAAAAAAATAAAAAGAGTTTCTTAATTATATGAGTCACAAACCTGGACTAAAATCCCATCTAGAAGAAATAATTAAGAAGATGGTGAAATGGTAGAAAAAGAAACAAAAAATCACAGGTTACACGTCTATATATTAAATGCATTTTCTATATTTTATAAAAGCAAATCAAAGTTTGCTTATTTTATTCCCTTTCCCCATTCATCAAAACTCGAAAATTTCGAAAGACCCGACTTTTCTCAACCTGAACCCGCGTTTTCTCTCTCGCCGGAAAACACCACCACCGTCATCTCCGCCGTCGATTATAATCAAAGAAATAACTTTTTTTTTTCAATTAGCTTCTCCTTCCGCTGAGTTGTTCACTCAGCCATGGGTAACTGTAACGTCTGTGTGAGACCTCCTAACCCCGAAGAATCGAAACCGAAGAAAACCAACCAAAACCGGAAATTAAACCCATTCACCTCCGATTTCATCAGATCCCCCGCTCGAACCCGCGCCCCCAAGGACGCGGTAATCCCCACGAGCCACCAGACCAAGATCACCGACAAGTACATCCTCGGCCGAGAGCTAGGCCGCGGCGAGTTCGGGATCACCTACCTCTGCACCGACCGCGAGTCCCGCGAAGCCCTGGCCTGCAAATCGATCTCCAAGCGGAAGCTCCGCACCGCCGTCGACGTCGAGGACGTCCGCCGCGAGGTCTCGATCATGTCCACACTCCCCGACCACCCCAACGTCGTGAAGCTCAGGGCGACTTACGAGGACGGCGAGAGCGTGCATCTGGTCATGGAGCTCTGCGAAGGCGGCGAGCTTTTCGACAGGATCGTCGCGAGGGGGCATTACACGGAGCGTGCGGCTGCGGGAGTTGCGAGGACGATCGCTGAGGTTGTGATGATGTGTCATGTGAATGGAGTTGTGCATCGTGATTTGAAGCCTGAGAACTTTTTGTTTGCTAACAAGAAGGAGAACTCTGCGTTGAAGGCTATTGATTTTGGGTTGTCTGTGTTCTTCAAACCTGGTAAAGTTTCCATCTTTGGTAACTCTTTGCGTATGATTAAGTGTCAATGTTCGAGAAATTAGCCATCGGCTTAAGCCTGATTGTTGATTGTTTACATTTATATAAGATACTTTAGTTTTTGGATTTAATTTTAAAATCATTTTGATGAATTATCGAAATAAAATACTGATCAGAAGACAAATTTATGGATTTGTATTAATATTATTATTTAATTTAATAGATTTAGACTATTTTAGATCGATTTAAACTGATTTAGAATGGGTTTAAACGATTTAATTATAAATTCGAATCTAAGAAATATAGTACTGCTTTGCGCCTAAGCGGATTTTTAGTGGTGTAAAGTTTATTTCTTTATTGCAGGAGAAAAGTTTAAGGAGATTGTAGGAAGTCCATATTACATGGCTCCTGAGGTGTTGAAGAGAGATTATGGACCAGAGGTTGATGTTTGGAGTGCTGGAGTTATCATCTACATCTTGCTCTGTGGTGTTCCTCCCTTTTGGGCTGGTTAGCTTTTCTGGTTTTCTCTTTTTTGATATACAAAAGTTTGTGTGATTTGTCAGAGGCTGAGTTTGTGGTTTCTGTTGACAGAGACGGAACAAGGTGTTGCTCTTGCGATCTTGCGGGGAGTTATTGACTTTAAGAGAGACCCTTGGCCTCAGATATCAGAGAGCGCCAAGAGCCTTGTCAGGCAGATGTTGAATCCTGATCCCACTAAGCGTTTAACTGCTCAGCAAGTGTTAGGTGAAGTGCTTTTTTATGCTCTTTGGTGCCTTGATTTGGTCGAAGTGATTCTAATACCTTTTCACCTCTCAGCTCACCCTTGGGTACAGAATGCGAAGAAAGCTCCAAATGTTCCATTGGGGGATATAGTCAGATCAAGATTGAAGCAGTTCTCTATGATGAATAGATTCAAAAAGAAAGTTCTTCGTGTATGTGTTTTTTGCCTTTTAGACACTATCAATTGTCTGGTCTCTTTAATTGGTTTTGATCATTATCATCTCTATATGATGCTTCCAGGTAATAGCTGAGCACTTGTCTATTCAAGAGGTTGAAGTGATCAAGGACATGTTCTCACTGATGGATGAAGACAACGATGGTAGAATAACTTACCTGGAGCTCAAAGCTGGACTTCAGAAGGTTGGCTCACAGCTTGGTGAACCAGAGATCAAAATGTTGATGGAAGTGGTAACTTTCCTCATTACTACCCCTTCTCTTATAAAAGACCAAAACCGCGTTCTTCGCTTAAATCCGTATGGCTTTGAACGCGCAGGCTGATGTTGATGGGAATGGGTTTCTGGACTACGGAGAGTTTGTAGCTGTGATCATTCACTTGCAGAAGATAGAGAACGACGAGCTTTTCAAACTAGCTTTCATGTTCTTTGACAAAGATGGAAGTACATACATCGAACTTGATGAGCTACGGGAAGCTTTAACTGACGAGTTGGGCGAACCTGATGTCAGTGTTCTAAACGACATCATGCGTGAAGTTGATTCTGACAAGGTTCTGTCTAAAACAATCTTCCATAAGGCCTAATAGTTAAGCTTATATCGCTCTGTTTCTGAGTGGGGATGTTTGTTTTTGGCAGGATGGGCGTATAAACTATGATGAGTTTGTGACGATGATGAAAGCAGGAACCGATTGGAGAAAGGCGTCGAGACAATACTCAAGAGAGAGGTTCAAAAGCTTAAGCATTAACTTGATGAAAGATGGTTCATTGCATCTCCATGATGCTCTCACTGGACAATCTGTCCCTGTTTGATTTAATTTGTTTTTTTTTCCCTGCTTGTTCTTTGAGAGATGAGGACTTTACAGAAGCTATGGTCCTTATATATAATCATTTTGGGTTGTATTTGTATGTAATGTTTTGTTTTAATGTTGCATCTTTATTAAATCCTAAACCCAAAGAGGCGTAAGTACAAGATCTTTCTTACACTGAAACCTTATCAACCTCATTAGATGACTTGTCCATGTCATTCTCCTTGGCCACAACATCTTTGTAACGGTACCAATGTGAGACTAACAAGAAATAGGCGAAGTTTAGAGTCATCATACCAGCTACAAAGTAGTAGAAATACTCCAGCCTCCCCTTGTTTAGATCCTCCGGGAGCCAGTTCCCGGCCGATGATCCCTCCGTGATGTTGTGCACTGCGGATAACAGGAAGCTGCTGAGGTAACTCGCCAGTCCAATTCCGCAGTAGTACAAAGAGCCAGCAAAACTTCTCATGTTCTCTGGAAACTGTTTGTAGTAAAACTCCATTTGGCCAACTCCAGCTAAGGCGTCTCCTATACCCATTAGCACTAGCTGAGGTATCAGCCACATACCGGACATCGAAGAGATTGCGCCTTTTCTCGGTGCAACGCCTAGCGTCGGTCTTGTGAGAGCTACCGTTCTTCTGTGTTGCTCTACAGCTGCGGAGACCAACATACTTGTGATGCATAGAGACAATCCTGCTCCAACTCTCTGGAGCTGTGTGATACCGCCGTCCCTGCCTGTATACTTCCTAAGGAAAGGTACAAGGACGCGGTCGTAGATAGGTATGAATATCGTCATTCCAAGCATCAAGAAGACCATGTAAGACCCGGCTGGTATCTGGAAGCTTCCTGAACCGAGGCGTCTATCGGATTGAAGAGACTGAAAGATTGTGTAGGTTGTTTGTTGAATGTAAGCTAGGTAGAATAAGGCGGCGGAGAGCCAAACTGGTAGCACCCGGATCACGCATTTCACTTCCTCCACTTGCTGCACACTACATAGCTTCCATATATCTGCCGGAGATCCATCTATGTTCAGTTTATCGTCTGGTGTTTGGATTGCCGCTTTGTCAAGAAACCTGCAAATAAAAGAAAACCCTAAAATGTTTATTACTTGCTACACAAGAGAGAAGACATGATTGGTTACCAGTACCTAAACTGATTTGTATGGCTCAACTTTGAGTTCTTGAAGTCTTTCGCTATGTAGTTGTAAAGCCCCTCAGAAGACGAACCAATGAGCTTTAGTCTTCTTTTCTTGACCGCGACAACGATGACTCGTGTGATGCTATGAATGGGACTGCCACTGGCTTTAACCTTGACATAGAGCTTAGAGCCAGCAAAGAAGATGATACAACCAAGTAGCATTAGAATAGCTGGGATGGCTAAACCAATGCTCCAACTCACGTTTGACTGAACATAGACGATGAGCGTTAACGACACCATCTGAGCAAACGTGAAGGTGAAGAAATACCAATTAAAGAAACTATCAACCCCTCGTTTGCCTTCTTTCGTCTTAGGGTTGAACTGATCAGCACCAAAAGGAAGATTACAAGGCCTGATCCCACCGGCTCCGATCACCAGCAAAACCATTGCTCCGGCGAGAAACATAATCTGTCCGATAGATGGCCCCTTGCACACGCTTCCTATCTCCTTACCGCATTTAGCTGGATGCAGCTGGTTAATCACAGCCGTTAGATCCATCGCCACCGAACCCTTTGGATCAAACAAAACAAGAGATACATACTTTCGGTTTTTGACACAAACAGTAAGATCAGTGAGTTTTTAAAAAGCTTGTGTGATGAATCATACGAGGAAGCAAGCGATCATGGCGAAGGATAGGGTTTTGTAACGGCCAAAGTAAGAGTCACAGAGGAAAGCGGCGACTATGGTGCCGAAGTTGCTTGTACCACCGTAGATATTGACGACGGTCGCCGCTGTGATGCTCTTCATGTTGAAAACTGTTGTCAAGTAGATGACGAGATTCGATGAGCTCCCAACTATTCCAAGTTTCTCAAATGTCTCATTTCCTGACAAGTTAAGAAACAGAACATTAAGCTACTCTGCTTATCAGGAACGAATCTAGATGAAACTTTTTATGGGTATAAGTAAAAATAGCTTTTTTAATAATTTTATTTTATTTTAACTAACAAAATAACAAAAATTGAAAAAAGAATAGTGGGTGCACATGCAACCCTTTGTTTACACTGGTTTCGCCACTGGTTCTTGTTCGTTTCAAGATCAAAACGTTACACTTAAGAAACAGATTCATTAGAGGAGCTGAACCTTTTTTAATAAGATAAAAACCAACTCCTGAATTTATTGGTTCTTAAGTTCGTAGAGATAACAGTGGACTTTGTTAGGTGTCTTGTTTGTTTCAGGATCAGAATTTTTATATTAGAAAAAAAAATAATGTTGATCACTTCGTACCAATGATGAAGGGCATGACTTTCCATCCTCTGTAGATGAGCTTAGAGTCATCATCATCATCTTCCCCTGTAATGTTCTTCTCTGCCTTCTCAACCTCCATGGCTCTCAGTTTCTCTCTCTCTCTCTCTCCTCTGCTCTTACTCTCAGCAAATACGTGTAATGTGTTTGTGTGTGTGCGCGTATGTATATATTAGTGAGAAGTGTGAAGCACTTCACTATTAAGAACCGAACATTTAATGGGATATTAAAGCAATTCTATAGTATCTAAATAATAAAAGAAAAAAGAGAGATTAAGAAAATATCTCATTTTAAATATTATGAGATACTCTTTAAAACATATGACGGCACTTGGCAATTTGTAAATAACTTAATTTCTTTTTAAGAAATAAAGTTCAGTCAACTAATTAAAATTTTATTAAAATAATAGTTTTATTAAATTTATAAATCCATTTACTCTTATATTAATCAAAGTTTGATTAGATATTAATTGGACTGGAAAAGACCCAACTTTATCAAAAGCAGGCCCGGAGTTGGTTCAACAAACGCACATTTCATTTTTATCAAAAGGAAAACGATTACAGTTTGGATATCTTATTAATTTATTTGTTATGGTGTTCAATCCGGATATCGGTTCGGTTTCGGTTAGGTTTTTTTGGTTTTTCGGTGTTTCGGTTAGTAAAATATAACTACCATTCTAAATCCATATTTACTTCGGTTCGGTTCGGTTGATATACCGTCGGTTTTCGGTTTATTCGGTTTTATACCAAAACATAATTATTTAGTTTGGGATCATATTATATAAATTTCAGAGTCATATTGTCATCACAGTCATTTATTAAAAAAATATTATATTTTCAAATAAAAGAACAAAAAAAATAAAAACGCTTATACCTTCAGATGAAATAATCAAATCTATAATTAAAATCAAAGCTCAAAATTTTGAAAATAAAAATAAAAAACAAAAGAAAAGTATGAAATAAAAGTTTTTCCACTCTTCCATATTTAGTGTTCATCAAAGTCATGCTTCTTCGAGTGAAACTCTGTTCGTTTATAAATAAGAAAAAAATTGTGAAGAATTGTGTTCTAGTTATTATCCATCAAATTTATAAACTTCACTTCAATTTAATCAATGCTAAAAGAAAGCAAAATGATTAAAAGAAGAAAACTAAGAAAATAAGAAGCCTCAGGTGCGATGAATTGTTATTTAATTATATTTTAAGTGTTTTTCAAATTAAGATTCTTTATTACTATAAAAAAAATATGGTAATAATTATTAACGAAAGAATAACTTATATAACAAATAGATTTTCATGTGACGTTATAAAATATGTACATATTTACATGTTTCTACTTTTGTTCGGTTTTGTTCGGTTTATTCGGTTTAATCGGTTATAAACCAAACCATATCCAAATCCTACGGTTTTTATAAAATCATATCCATTCGGTTTATATGGTATATACCAAAACCACACCATATTGTCTATTTCGGTTCGGTTCGGTTTTACCATATTGGGCAGACCTAGTTATCATGGCTAATATTTGTTTTGCTTGTGTTATATTCTCAACTCATTTTTTAAAACATTAAGTAGCAATCAATTCATTCTTTTTATCTGTAACATGGATAACGAAATTATCAATAACTTTTCATAACATGTATTACTAAAAAAAGTTAAATGAGAAACCTACAGGCTACAGGTGACAATGAATTGAGAGGCTTGTTATATATGTAAGTAGGAGTAACACTAAAGAAATATTTGTTGTCGTTTGGTTTTTACTTGAATTCAATAAAGCTGACAACATTTATTTTCTACTTTGAAATTTGTCAAATTATGAAAAGGGAATCTCCTAGTTAACGTTACTTTTTCTTTTCAGCTTTATTTTTTTTCTCAGATAATTCTATCTTTTCAACTTTAATCATGCATGCATTTTTATAGAAAAATCATTTTTGATCGCAATGATCGTCTCTTTACTTCTCATTTGCACGCTTAAATGTTATTGTTCCTTACCTCAACACTCAATAGGTAAGTTGTATATTTGTGTGTGGTAAACTAATTTGCGTATTCTTATGAACATGTATTACCGAAAATGGTGGAATTAGAGTTGTATCTTAACATTTTGGGGCTTTGTCTCCATGCTTTGGATTCTACAAATGTATCTCATTCATGTATCTCTCTTTGTATGCTACCTTGTTTTGTTTTGTTGTTTTTTTCCTACTACCTTGTTTTGTTAATGGGAATTCAATGTGAAAAAGAGATGTATCTTGAACTTTTCTATAACTACCAAAAATACATACGCTAATTTGTAATGTTTTATACTTAGTCTCATCGTTCATTTACTATTTCAAGTGAGGGGTAGAAGAATAAAGCATTTAATATTATAGTGAAGTCTGATTGTAAGAACAACTGGAAGAGAATATGACTCGTGGGAGAATGAAATTCAGATTAACGTCTGGATCATATTTTAGATTATAAGGGTAAAACAAAGGTTCGATCTTTCTCTTTCACATCATAAACAAAATTCCCTTTGATTAGATTAGCCCAAAAATCAAGTTAAAAAGAAACCAATCACGTTCTGAAATTGTGGAAAGTAACTTTTCATTAGCACTATTGATTATGTTCGATTAATAAAAAATATTATATATGTCTTGGAGCTTATTTTTTCGTGGAGGTGGAGATATACGTCAGCTTGGGATCATAACGTACGTAGGTGCGTCGTGACTTGACCAATTATTGGGTCAGGAATTGGACAACAGATAGCTAAGAACAAAAAAAACAAAAAACAATTTGATGTAATGTAGATACACACAATGAATGATATAAAGCAATTTAAATTATAGATGGTTTATTAAACATTTTTTAGTTGATAGGCTGCAAAGCTGGCTCATGTTCAAGTGATTTAGTGAACTGAGAAACACATAATTATATGTTTCAGATTGCATAAAGACATGGAAATTGCATTGATGTCTCAAGGACAAGTTTTAAGATCAAGCTCGTTCCACTCGGAGGATGAATCACTTCCTGAAACTATTCCTTTTCCTGAATAGATCAAGGCTCCAAGACCCTGGGAAACACAAATGAAAAAGATCAGATAGATGCAATGCAATAAATAACAATAAATTTGCGACAGTGAGTAAAGTTGTTATAAGTAAAAAAAATAACTCACTCTCACCTTTTTGACTAAAGCATATCTTATGCCTACAGAGAATTCACTCTCTCCACCACCAAAAAGCCCCACAGGTCCAGCATGCATTCCTCTATCAAATGACTCTGGACAAAAAAGAAAGAAAGAAAAAGAATATGTACCAAATCTCGGTATATTAGCATGTTGGGAAAGTCACACGGTGCAGCGGAAATACTAATGGTCGTGTACCCCTGACCTTGTGCGAACCTGTGAGGAAAATACTTCGACGATGGCAAGATATCAAAGTTGCGATAACTAAATGAGACACACAATTTTTACGTGGAAAACCTCCTCAATGTGTGAAGGAAAAACCACGGGACCGTAGTCCACTCAAAAATCCACTATATAAATGGTATGAGTACAACCACGTCCTCCCTGTTCAACAGCCTGAACAGAACAGAGAGTTTAGCTACAAAGAGCTATCTCCAACACAAACAACAACAACAAGAGAGCAACACAAAGCTTCAAAACCGGCAGCAACCAAACGACCTCAGCTCACAAAGATTCCGGCTTCCAGAAACTAATCCAACCGTACAAATCCAAGATAAACAAGTCGACAATACCTCTGCCAAATTTCAGCTCAATAAGAGAAAATCTCACCGTTGGATTTACCAAACACCCAAGACAGCCTTGCTGAAGAGCTGTGACGACCAGCTTCACTAAAACCCAGACAACAGAAGATCCAACCGTTGAAATCCAAATCCCTTCGGTGAACCTTTAACCCATTGACTGAATAAGATTCCCACAAAATATCAGCCCGATCAAGTTCCGTTTGACCCTCCAAATCTGTCTTGAAAAACTGAGACGAAAACTGTTTTCTTCTCTCCTTTTCTCTCTTTCTCTCTCAACTCTATTATTGTGAGTCTGATCTTGTCTGCTCGTGTTGTGTCTGCAACCACTCTCCAAATTAGGTTAGGAGACTTACATTATGGGTCATTAACTCCCAGGACCCAATAGTAACCTCATTGGCTAATACCATTGCCCAACACCAAGTTTGGTTGTCAAAACCAAACCCAATATGTTACCTCCATCTAGGAGGAACCCAACATAGCATACTTATAATAATTCAATCAAGTATAATCAAGCATATATTAGGAGGAGATAGCTTCTTCAGCATAGATATATTTCTTCTTTTTTTCGGAAAGATTTATTACTGTTACAAATTTTAAAAGGCAGAAGAAGCAAAGCATTTTTTTTTTACTGAAAAAAAACAGTCTTGCTTCATCTACTGGACATCCAGCTAACAGCTGGCGTTGGATGCAAAACAGTTAACATGTCAAATTGAATATAGAGGAGACATATTTTAGGGGTTAGAGAAAAAAATTGTAGTTTTGTTCATTCGATGCCTAGATGACTATTAGAGAATATAACAACATATTTTTCAAGAAAAACTAATGAAACTTTTACCAAAAAAATATACGGGAAGTTTGCTAAAATGACACAAATTAATTGTGTTATTACTAGAATGTCTCATATTTTTTGAAAATTATTAGAATGTTTTTCTAGTCAGAATTGCCCTTGTTCATAGTTATAACAATAAAAAACATTACTAAAGTACCCTTAACTTTTGATCGACGGCAGATTTATTTTCAAAAAAATAAATCTATCGACTAATAAGTCTGTTTATAAAATCTGTATAGAAAAAAAAATCTACCGTTAAAGTAGTGTCAGACTTTCTTAGAAACATCAGTTTTGTTTCCACGGCAGAGTTAATTGTCCGATTTAAATAGAAAACACATTTTTAAGAATTAGTCTGTCGTATGAGGGAGCAGATTTGTTATAAATGGTAGATTTGTGTGGTCAACTTATTTTTCTATGGACCGACTTATTTTCTTATGTTCGACTTATTTTTTTTACGGCAGAGTTATATATCTAATTTAAAATTGTTGGTAGACTTTTTGTTTATGTGGTAACAGACTTTTTAATTTATATTGTGGCAGATTTATTGACAAAAATCTAGGTTTGTGAAACAAAACTTAATTTAATGTTCAATTTCGAACATGTTTATATAAATTTCGAATCTGGTTTATTTTTAGGTTAATTAAGATCAAAATTAGGTAAATTTTGGTAATTGCAGTCATTTTTTCATCCATCTTTTCTTCTTTATCAAGTTGTCCCTTTTCATGGTAGTTTAATCACTTGTTTGCAATACTGAGGAGTTACCTTGCACAAGATTAGAATGACAAATCCTGGAACTTTGGTTCTACTGGAAGTTGATGCAAACAATAGATTTAAGTATTTATTCCTTGCATTCAGCTCAAACATTATCTAGGGAAGGATTAGGAAGCGTGCACAACATACCAGTATTTTGAATGCATGAAATAAAATATTTTGTATTCAGTAATGGTTCCAAAGTAAACGTTTGTTCATGGCTGGTGGAGCTAAACATATGTTCCCACATTTATAGTTTCTTGAACAATCTGTTGTTATCGGAAAAAATCTTGTTCTTCTGGCAGTTTTCAACAGTGACAAAGTCAAAATCGTAAATTGCATAATGACATTCTTCAGCAGAGAGGCGTGCAGCAAAGTCCTTATATGTAAGAATAGGTTCTTGAATTTGACATGTTCTTGAGTTTGTAACTTTGTATCAGATATTGTCCTCTCTTTCAATTCATATCACATATCTATAAAGTTCAGAGGTACTATAAGTTATCACTATCGATGAATTGTATTCACAACATCATCAAAGAGCAGCTACTAGTATTACTTGTCTGTGGACAAGGAATGTGGACAGCAACCAGCTTACTAGTTTTTTTTTAATATCATTTTAAGAAAAAGAACATAACAATGGAGGTGTTGCAAGCAAGAAACTAAACTGCCCACGAAAAATCTTTATAACCTATAAACTTGTTAACATAGAGCTTAAGCTTGTTTTGTTTCTGTCTTGGTGGTTCCAAGTACCACACCTTTCTCCTTGTCACCGTCTTCTGGTACGCCAAACCTGAAATCAAAGCAAAAAGATCCAACCGTTGATCACATGTAAACCAACAAAATTCAAAACAAAAGATCCAAACTTTAGAGTGTGTACTACCTAAAGGCAGTAACTTGTGTCCTTAAACAACATTTTATCCAACAGATTAACAAGACTTTAGAGGAAAATAAAAGAGTTGTGTGTAACCAGAGTGCCTGTAAGAGTTGAGTTTGCAGAGGTTGTTACTCTCTTTGGTAAATTAAACATTAGCATTGCCTCTGCCGAACTGTTTCACCAAGAAATAGTTGTTTTTCTTCCCAGAAAATTTGTTCTGGAACTGTTACTATTATCTTGCCAATATCACGTACGTATCTCATCAGACCCTAAGAGAAAACAATTTCAAACAATCCGAAACCAAGTTACTAGTTTATACAACTTTAAATAAAAACAGAGAGCGAATGTTAATTCATCAAATACAATTAACAGATCTGAAAGTCAGTGAGATGAAACTGGGAATTAGGGTTTCAAAATTTCAAGATGCAATCAATTTATCTATGATAACAACAATTCGATTAGCATAGATTAAAGAGTCACAGGTTAGAGTAACTTGTAGTTGAAGCTGGATGTGATTGAGGCGAAATCGATTTCGGGTTTGTCGAGTAGGAAGAGACGAAGAAGTCACGCTGGTGATGGAGACGAAGCTGGTTGTGAGGGAAAAGGAACCATCGGAGATGGAGGTGAAGGAGACGACGAGGAGAGCGTTTCGCCGTAGGTGGAGAAACCCGACAAAAGGTAAAGTGCTTGCTTTTCTTTCTTTCTTATAGTATTAAATATATTTTTTAATTCGGATATAATTATTAGTAAAGGCAAAATCGTAAATTTGCATGCTTCAAAAGTTAATCTAGTAATTTCAAAATGAGTTATTCTTGGGTTCACCCCTAGGGTGAACCTTTAGGTTCACCAACCAATAGAAAGTTGTCATTTTAAATCTAGTATCTTTTAATTAAGGAAACCAAATAACTTGCAAATTATATTATTTTTTCAAAATAAAATTTAAAAATAAATAAAAATAATATATAAAAAACGAATTCAAAAAAAAAAAATGTTGTCAACAAAACACTAAACCCTAAACTCTAATACTAAACCCTAAACTCAAATCCTAAACCCTAAATCCTTAAGTAAACCCTAAATCCTTGGGTAAAACCCCTAAACCCTTGGAAAAACACTAAACATGTTGTCAACAAAACACTAAACCCTAAACTCTAATCCTAAACCCTAAACCCTTGGGAAAACCTTAAACCCTTGGGTAAACTCTAAACCCTTGGGTAAACCCTAAACCCGTAGGTAAACCCTAAACCCTTGGAAAAACACTAAACATTTGGATAAATTCTAAATTATAAATCTTAAACACTAAACTCTAAATCTTAAAAATAAATATTTTTTTTAAACAATATTTTTTTAGAACTATTGTTATTTTTATTTACTTAATTTTTTATTTTTTATTTTAAAAGCATAATATAATTTGGCAAGTTATTTTGTTTCCTTAATTAAAAGATACTAGATCTAAAATGACAACTTTCTATTGGTTGGTGAACCTAAAGGTTCACCCTAGGGGGTGAACCCATGAAAAAGTCTTTCAAAATTATATGAGTTAGTCTAGTCATTTCATTTCATGATTAATTAAAGTCATTTCAAGTAATTTCTCTATACTATTTCAAATAACCTGTGCAACAGATTAAGTGATTTGGATGCCTCCAGCTACATTTTTCTTTTCAAAACAATCCTTTAAGCCATATATTCGTTTTAAGTTTGATGTCCACTCCTTTAGCAAAAAAAAGGTTTCATATGTACACATTTCTTCCATAAAAATCCAACAACAAATTAAGACTATGATTTTTTTTGATAGTCCAGTATCCGACCACTTTGCGTGATCGACTAGCCCACCGGGCCTGAGCCCATGCCATTACAGGATTTTTAAGCGTCCACTTAAGGGCCCCTGGTTACGCGAAGTGGTCTGGAAGGCGAGAGGCAGCCCATGTAAATACCCCTCGTGGCCGGGGCTCGAACTCGTGATGGCGGGCACCTCAGCCGAGGTTCCTTTACCACCAGACTACGAGGTCCGGTTAATTAAGACTATGATTAAGCAACCAAAGTATATATGACCTAGGAAACTAGTAAAACTAGATCCATATACGAAGTTATTGGGTATTATATATATTTATATAAAGAACATATATAGCACTTTTTTAAGGGCTCTTCCCGGCTTCATCTTTAGTTACATTGTCCATCTTTAAATCTCCACCTATGATGGAAGATAGAGCAGTCGCAAGAGCCGATTGAAAACTTGGATCAGTAGTGATCGCCTTGATTGTTTCCGCCGGTAAAGATTGCACTTGATGAGTAGGATTTGTAGAAGATGAAGACGATCTCCCAAACGGGTCAAAAGATGACCCGGTGGTTCGAGTTTGAATCATATAGCGGTAAGGTGATTGCTGATGGGTGCCAACGTTGCCGAAAGCTGCACGGTATTGCTCATTGCGAGTACCACTACCACTATCACTACCCCAGTTCATCAATGTGTTGGTGTTGTTTGAGAAGTTGAGATTGGTCGAAGGATAACTATTAGATCTTGGGACATTACTAGGAGAAGCACTGAATCTATTGAGCATTGATAAGAACGTTTGCTGCGACGAGGAGGAGGCAGTGAGGTCTAGAGTGACGGTGGGATGGCCTGTAGAAGAAGGAGAAGAAGAGGTTTGGAGGAACGGTGATTTGGGTTTCGGAGTGATGCTATTGCCGGATAGAGAGAAGTTAAGGCCATGAAGATCCGCTGCGCCGGAGGAGGAGGCTCCGGAGATGAGCATGGAGGCTGCGGCGGAAGTGGCTGATGCCATGGGGGTTGCTGACGCGGGAAGTGGATGGTTGTGTGTTCCTTCGTAAGTTGAGATAAGAATAGACATATCTTCTGAACATCTTTGTACCTACATAAGGGATTAGATATTGTTATGGTTACGTAACATGTAAATATAAATATCTATATACTTATTTGGAATTATTACTTCAGATTTAATTACCTGTTTTCTTACGGGACAAGAAGGTGCAATGGTACAACGATAGTAAGCTCGAGGACATGGATTCCCTTTAGCTATTTTCTGACCATATTTCCTCCATTGACATCCATCATTCATCTACACAAACCCAATATTAAAAAAAAAAAATCTTTTATTCAAAAACTCAAACGTTAAATACCTTTTTGGCTGTCTTTTTCTAAATATATTATAAAAATTATATCTTTTAACAGAAAATGTTTTCAACATAACATAATTTAGTTTCACTAATCACTAATTAAAATGAAGTTTACGCTTAGTTGAGTGATGTATTATACTGTATAGGTATGTAAATACTAAATTAAAGATGTGAAGAAAATGTAGGTACTAACCGTAGGTGTCTCACATCTAGATCTCACAGAAACCCTAGTTTTCTTAACAAGGTTCTGAGGTAAAAGCTCTTCTTCATCTTCATGATCATCTCCATCATTCTTAAACCCGAAACTATTCTCTGATGGGATCTTATTACTGCTATTAACCTCCAAGGACGTCTTTTCTTGACTATGGTCAATCTCTAACTTCTCACTAGGATTACTCAAATCCTTGTATTCAAATCCCATACTTAACCCTTCATCATGTTCATCAGTTTTTTTGCCATCACCAGTTTCATCCATTAAGCCTTTCCCCTTTTCGTCTTGATTCGTCATTGAGCCACTTGGAACCGGTGATTTTGACCGTCTACCTAGGCTCAACAAAACAAGTTCCTCGCGCTCGCTAATGTTTACTTTGTCTTCATCTTCTTTGTCTTGATGATGGCCTTTCGGTGAGAACTTATTTGTCCAGTCTTCATGTTGCACCATTAATTGGTTGTATTGTGTTTGCAGGATCTCAAAATCCTTTCTTGTCCGACTCAATGATGACTTTAGCCTTCGATTTTCCTCTTTAGCCTCCTCCATTTCGACTCTAATTGAGTCCAACTGATCTCATATTACATTTTTAATATATGATTAACCAAAAGATGTAACATATGCAAACATCTATTGATGGGTTAATCCCTTGATTTTATATGCATGCCTTAAAAATCCCATACATAGTATTTACTTTCTCATAATCATTGATGTTGTTGATAAATACTATGAGCAAATTATTCTATGGTATAACATATATGGTCTAATTAATTTGGAAAAATATATTTATGTGAAAACTTATATCAAAAGAGAAAAAGACAAAACTAACAGTTAAGAGATTCGAGATGGTTTTTAAGAATTCAAAATAAGCTTCTCTGATCAAGATAAATCATTGATTACATGGTTTTGGATAAAGGAACAAACCATCAACCAGAGACAATTCATGTGAGAAAATTATGAATATTATCTATGTAAATACATGATTGATTTATGCATATGTATATATGTCAAATATTTAGTTTAAAATTGTAAAAAAAAAAGAAATCAGTTTTGATACCTTGGATCTTATTATATGGTCTTGTTCTTGATGCGAATCATCGTGAGACGAAACATGTTTTCTCTTCTCCTCATGTCTTTCTTCTCTTCCATGAACAGTACTTCTCAAGAAATCTTCATTCTCCATTATTCTCCTTGATATTCTTTTTGTAAGCTCTCAAAATTTGTTCACGGAACTTCTGATTTCTATATATGCAACCTATACATCCTTTGACTATACCAATTAAATAATTCACGAAATATGCAAGTTTCTTAAATTAATATTCAGAGAATATCATTTCTGTATATTATAATATAAACTTACCGTCTCCTGTTTTGGTTTAACGATCTATTCCAAAATTATAATTTTAATAACAGTAATCAGTTTGTTTTTGGTCAACAATTAGTAATATCAGTTTAAAAGAGTTTTGTAGACAAAAGTAAAAGCAATGTACATAAATTGACTAGACTCTATATTTTTACAAAAAAAATCTATGTACACATATTTTGCTGCAACGTTTCAGACCATCAGAAAAAACAAGCACGCAACTCTGAAATCTTGAAAGGTCAACAGCCAATCCAATTGAACTAAACTAATCAAGTTAAAAATAACACCAAATTGAAATAGGATATTAAAAATTAGAGAAATTAGTTCTTAAATTTTCTTTTAAACAAATACCAACACACGTACTTTAAAAAACAATTAATTGTGCATCCGTTTTGTTAGGAAAAGAAAAGAATAATATTGTTCGTCGATCGATGGTGTCAACTAATAGGAAGAGAAATATTCAACTTCAACGCTTATCATACACAGCTATGTCTCAACAAATAAACACTATTAAGGTTTGGAGCCGAAATCGTGGACCCACCGGCCGACGTGCAGCTAAAGAACAAGTTAATGAACGACGTTGAAATTTCTTGATTACATGTTACAAGTTTATCACAAATTTCTTGATTTCTTGTATTTATATGCAACTTACTTTATCAGATAAACATATACGTGTATATTTCAGATAATACCACACTAGTTTTGTTGGACATAATTAGCAAAAAAAGGAAGCTTTGTTGGCAGAACATGAATTCGAGTGCAACATAACGTTTGGTAATAAATTTATTACTTCGTGTATATTGACAAAAAAAACTTCATGCATGTATTATCGTGCAAGTGTGGAACTATGATACATCAATCAATTATTAGCGATTCAGAATGACTTTGTTGCCTAATGCATATATATATAAATAGAACATCCTAAATTAATCACCAAGAAGATATTACAAAACTTGAAATAATCTACATATATTTTTGAGTGGATTACTCAGGGCTAGTAGTATATATACAAGAGTCCAACTGAAACTTTAATCAATTTCAAATCACAATTAGTTTAAGTTTAGCCGTTTGTCTCTTTGTTTAACGAAGTCTTATAGAACTTCCCCAAATGGTTGGTAGACTCATATATACACATTTCTTAACTTACACATAAATATAAATTGAGAGTTGTAATTAAATCCAGCAGCATAATGATTAGAGATGCATGTGATTGATATTAACAACTTCATAGTATTTAGTGGACCACGATCTAAGGGACTTTTGCTGGTTGCGTAGAGTTATGTATATGCCATTGACATTTTACAAATGATTAGTCAACCTATTGACCAAGCTTTTAAATCTCATTTCCTTATCCTAATTATCGATTTAATTATAAAAACAGTAGTTATTAGGACTTCGTAGACATCAGCTAAATTCGTAATAAGTATGCGAATACAGGGGTATATATTGAAACACATAAAAATTAAGAATAACTGCTCCCCAATTACAAAACCCTTAAACCCTAAGGGCTCGTCTTCTCTGCTCTCTCTGCCACGAGGGTATCTTTGCTAAGACGTTGATGATTTCAAACTCATTGGTTGATCCTTCTTTGAACTCTTATTTAGTTAGTAGTCTTGTTGAGGTTAGATTTGCTCTGTGTTGTGTGATCAAACACGCTTCTGAATTCTGATCTCTGGGGGAATGAGCTGCTTTTGATTTTGAAGTACTTTCTTTGACCGTCGAGTGAAGCAGTTAGGTCTACGGTTACGGTGAGAGAAGAATGGGAGAGTCAGGCTTTGTTGGCTATCGAAGAGAAGTGTAAAGTTTCTGAAGAGGCTTTGTTCTTGCTTATGGGTTGCTCACGACGAGTTTTCGCACCCTGAGATGTGTCTTCACTACTTGTTAAGCTTCTCCTGATGTTGTTGCGACTTTCTGCTGTGTTATGGGAATTGTCCGAGGCCACATGGTTAGGAGGCAAGCTGTTGCGACTTTCTGCTGTGTCATGGGAATTGTCAAGCTGCAAGCACTTGCTCGAGGTAGAGAGATTAGACGTTCTGACATTGGAATTGAAGTTCATAGTAAATGCCGGTTGAATCAGGAGAATAAATTCCTGAAGACTCTGTTGTTGATACACATACTTACCTAGGAATCAAGAAGAAGCTTACAGCAAATGTGTTTGCTCAGAAGGTATGCTTATTTTTGAAACTAGGAGTTGAGAAGATCTTGTTGAATAGTGATGTTGTCTCTCTTATCAGCTTCTTCTCCAAACGTGATGCCTGTGCACCTTGACAATGATTCCTCTAATTTAATCTGGTTAGAGAACTGGTCAGCCTCTTGAATCAACTCAACAATTGATTCCACATTGGTCAACCTAAAAAGTAATGGCTAAGGAAAAGGAGGATGTGAAAGAAGAGAGAACTCCCAGACAAAACAATAAGGAGAATAACAAATTAGTAGGGAAAAAGGATTTTACAGTTACTGCTACTCAAACCACTGAGTGTGAAGAGATTAACAATGGTAATGAGAATAGTATCCAGGGGTTACCAAGCTATATGCAAGCTACTAAAAGCAAATCTGAGTCTACAAGGCTCTTCTACACCTAGGCAACAAGGAGATGAGAAAGCCACTAGACGTTACTCGCTACCATCTTCAGGTAATAATGCAAGGGTCACTTCTGATTCTCCTAAACAACAAGAGTAGTCTCAAACTCGGGTGGTAAAACCGGGAAGAAGACTGAGAAACCTCTAAGCAACGGTTAGTGTCCCAAGCAAAACAACAAGATTTTCTCACAAGAAAGTCTAAGTAGAGATTCTGTGTTTTCTCTTACATAACTTGTTGGATTGGTTTTGGGTTTTGCAGGAAAGAAAGCTCCAGTAGAGTGGAAGAGATGATCAATCATCTGGTTTAAGAAAAATTGTTAAGGCCATTGATGGTTCTCAGTCTACAATATTTTACCACCTATCTATAAGTAGAGTATGTGTGTTGTGTTGAGAATGTACATCATAGGTTAGTTTGTTTGTTTTTTGTGGAAATCTAATTTTTTGTTTTCATCCTACAATAGACTATCACCTTGAGAAAATCCACTTCAGTTGTGGTTTATGAGATATGTAATTGGTCCTCAATTTTTTTTAACAAATAATCTGTCCCAAGTTCGAATGAATGATTAAGGAGGGACGGGCTAAGTAATTAAAGTGGAAAAACAAAGAAGAAAAGCATAAAGTAGATAAGCCCATTGAGCTCAAAGAAGCAAGACTGGTTTCATTGCATGGAGAAAAGAGCTTGAAACAATAACTTACCCTTCAATTTTTATTTTCATAAATCTTTTTTCATCATTATCAATTTATTCTGTTTTGAATAAACACTTTTTCTCCCTTTTAGATGGCCTTCTTGCGCCTTCTTGAATAGCTTCTTCAAGCCAAACTTTCTTCTTTGCATATTTTTCTTTCTTGGACTTAGTTTTGCTTATCTTACCATAATACATCATATTGTTTATTTGTTTTGTCCTTAAATAAAATCCCATTTATATATTAAAAAGAAGATAAGACTCATCTTCTATTTTTAATAATGATAAGTTTTTGTAAAATGATATAGTGAATTCTGATGCCTAATTTTTGGTATGAACATTAAACTAAACACACATATATATATATATATTTATGTAAAGGCTGTCCATGTCAGGCAAAAGAGAATGTTCCAAAGATATCTCAATGCTCTTTGGTGATTCCAACTGATAGGGACATTTTTCTTTTTGGGTGTAAATGTTAAGATTTTATACCAATGATAGGGACATGTTGTGTGAAGGACAATGCCTCAAAAGCAACACATCACTGCACTCTATTTGCATGTACGTACCACACCATTCACCTTATCCATATTGTATGTTTAAAATATAAAAAGTATGGAAATGATAAAAAGGAAAATAAAAACGAAAGAGAAGATATGCTTAGCTTCCCAAGAACAAGAGTTCCAAGTGTAAACTTTTTTTGTTCAAACTTGTCAGAATTCTTCTAAGACCAGCCTTTATATATGCTTCCTTCTTACCGACCTTCTCTCCATTCCAAAGAGAGGAGGAAAGAGAGACACACTTCTCCCTTTTTCTTTAACCTTTTCGATTTATATAATCTCTCAAGTTTTATATATATCTTCACAAGCTACTTAGTAACTAATATCTACAAAATGGATGTTTTGATTCGTCATAGAGGAACGTTTCTTTTTCTTGTCATCGCATATTTTGTACTTCTTGAAACGGAAAAGGTCTCAAGTCTAAGATGGGAGAGAGATTTGAAGGAAATTATTCGCAGGAAGCTCAAAATGGTCGTGTCACGTCCCCGATCCTGGATAGGATCGTCCGGACGGACTGCGGTGCGAGGAAACGCACCAGTCAGGTCATATGACCTAAAGACAAGCGAGCTGGTAGCTGGACAAGATCCAGGTGAAGCTCGATGAAGTGAGTGATCAGAATAGATCATGGGAAAACTAAGTCTAGGTCTGGAAATTGACCAAGGGACTTAGAAAGATTGAATAATATGAAGAGAGCAAGCTGGACGAGTGATGAGACAGCTGGACGATGCGAGAATGAGGCTCGGTCAGCTGGGCGAAGCTCGGACAAGCTCAGTGTAGCTCACATCAAGTTTGGCCAGCTCAGGTAGCTGGACTACTAGCTCACTCAGCCGGGTCAGCTGGGAGTCATCTCAACTCAGCTGGATGGAGTGTTGGAAGCTCGGACCAGTGTGACAGTTCTGGGCAGTTACCGGGCCGGTTGGTTAGTCAATGATGGCTATGGGCTGGTGGGATCTTGACATGAACCACCAAGGGTCCGTGGGTCTTGGCCTCAGACAAGGGACTCAGGATGATGTTTTGGGCCTAGTTTTCGGACAGCCCAAAGGAGGGAAGAGCAGTTGGACAGTTATTTCCGAAAAGGTGCAAAAGGGGCAGTTTTGTGCCCTTTCTCTCTAACTGCTTGTGGCGGTTTCTCCAGGGCAGTTGGGGCTCAGTTTCTCTATAAATAAAGAGTCTCTGGCACAGATAATGGCACGAAATTCCTTTGGCAAAGCTCTGCCAAAATCTTACCAGAAAGATAAAGAGAGAGAGACCAGCGGTTAAGAGAGGAGGACCGTGTGGAGTGGTGTGATCTTGCTGGCTTGTTCTGATCGTGGGAAGACCAGGCCGTAGAGATGCACACCAGGGGCTTCCTTATACACCCTGAAACACAAAGAAAACCAGAGAAAAAGAGAGAGAGAGTCGGATTGCTCCATCCAAAATCAAGAGTGGTGTGAAGGCAGCAAAGAGGCAGTTTTGTGGGCAATCACAAGGGGAGTTGAGAACGACCCTTTGATGGTGATTGATCATGGATGATCATGTCCTAGGCTTCCTCTTTGCCCTGGGAACACACTCAAATGGTCAGGAGGGAAGGGAGAAGGCCGGACTCCACTCTCAATGGCATGAACAGCCTTAAGGGCAGATGTGTGTAGAAAGGCAGTTTCATGGGCACTGAAGGGGGAAGTGATGGTCGACCCTGTGATGATGTTTGATCATGGATGATCACATCCTGCGCTTCCTCTGTGTCTTGGAAACACACGCATTTAACCAGGAGAGAAGGGAGAAGGCCAGACTCCACTCTTACAGGCCAAGACAGCCTTGAAGGTAGATGCAGTGTAGAAAGTGGTTTCATGGAAGTTCCATGGAATGACTGATGGGTGCAACCCATGAATGGAACTTATCAATACTGGAAGTATATGATAAGGATTGATAGAGGCGTGCACTGGAGGAGCATGGCCGAACATAATAAGGAGTGACACATGATCTAATCAGATCATGTATAAGGTAACCGGTTTTATGATTACCTTTTGAATTCCAATTCTGTTGACTGAGGAATTGATCATGGCCAAGTATGGCACGTTCTTGAGGAGTATATATATTATGAATGATTATGGTGTAGTCTGTTGGATCAGACTTGATGACACTAAACCATGGCCTTGGCCGGTTAGGAGAAATCCTCCATGGCCTTGGTTTGGAAGGTATTATCAGATCTCATAGTTCCTGAAGGACTTGAGGGGATCTGATGATTGATTCTTCTTAGTGGGTATTTATAATGAATTATCATGATTTTTATTGGGTTTTATCGAATTGATTTAGAGATGGTCAGTGTGGCCGGTTTGGCTGTTCGTGGCCGAGATCTCTAGGATCGAGGCCGGTTCTGCAAATTATGATTATGGCATTCTCTTAGTTGGGAATTATCATGAATTTACATGAATTTTATTTAGTTTTTGGATCACATTTGAAATCGGCCAGATTTGGGTTTAATGAGAAATTGATCGATTAGTTATGGAACCAGCCATGCAATGATAGATCCTTGTGTTAGGTTATCGGATCATATGCTTTTGTATTGTGAAATGTTTGTCACTTATGATTATTGATCATAAGGAATGTTAGTTATCAACCTTGGGTTGGTAAGCTATGTGCAAAGCATTGGCTATGTTTTTGGAGCAGGTTTGCTTGCGGTCGAAATTGCACCTGAGGGCATATTGGGGTCAGATCCTTGTGTTAGGATATCTGATCATATGTTTGTGTGCTGGAACATATTGTCACTTATGATATTGATCATAAGGAATTGCTGGTTATCAACCTTGGTGTTGGTAAGGCAAGCCGTGGTGATCTGATCATGGGTAAGGATGGACGACCTGATCCTGGATGATGGATCAAGGTGTCTGATCTGATTGATCAAAGGATGCACCGGTGGTAGAGCGACACTAATCAGGTTCAGTGGGACATGGTTCCATGACTGATTAGAAAGTATGAAGACTCATCAGTTCTGAGTCATGTGGGGTGGGTGGTGATTGACTCAGGATCTGATGGGCATTGTTAGTCCATGAGCTGGACTTGGTATCATAAGTTGATAAGGCAAAAGGATGTGGGACAGTGCATGAGCCGGTAAGGGCCAGATGCATGTCTTTCTGTTTGAAGACTTCTCAAGGGTTACTTATGTCTGTGGGGATGGTTGGCTGAATGACTAAGTACCCAAAGAGAGAGTTTATGAAGGTATAAGGAGTTGGACGAGTGGACGGGGAGCTGGGCAAGGCTACCTCGCAGCTCGATCAGCTGGTTTATGAGTTCATTCAGCTAGTGTAGCTGAGCCGATGAGCTAACAAGCTCCGTGGATGTGGCAAATGTATGATCTAGCAATGTTGCATAGATCTAGATAGAATGGTTAGGGGAATGGAACCTCAGATTTGTATGCCTTGATTTGGGTTCGGGATTGACTTGGAGCTAGCTGGTAGTTGAGTATACTAACCATTAGCCGAGGTGATTCGACCAGACAAGTATTATATTGGTTATATACCAATGGTTAAGTAGATACTATTCCGCTGCGTATGTGTTGTATTGATCTAGCTAGGGAATGACTAAGGTAGTCTTGAGCTAGGATCTGAGTTAGCCCTCGCCAATGAGCGATATTTTAAATAAAAGGCAAAATTTTTAGAGGTTCGGTCCGGGTATGGACTGAGCGACGTGAGGCATCGACCGCGGCCTAGTCGGCGGGATCGGGTCTTACAGGTCGTATAGTGACCCATCAATTTCAGTGATGTTTTACTTCTCCTTCCACAGCTGGTGCTTTGCGGTATCTTAAATCCTCAGACAAACGAGTCTTTTCAGCAGCTTTCGTTTATTCGAGAAATACAAGAGAGGAAAGGATTTGTTCTTTGGGCTAAAATTTTGGAGTTTGCTCAGTCGAACGGCTTTGCGTAACTCTCCTGATCATTGCCCCTGCTTATTATCTTTTTGTCAAATTGCTTGGCTCCGAGGAAATCTCGCTTCATGTTCTTTGCAATGTTTTCTTCTCATCCAGATTATCGCCAGCTTTTATGGAAGAGGCTAGGAGGTCTCCTATCAGAACAGCAGACCTATGTTTCATGTATCAGAGGACGAGAAATGCAAAAAAAAGCATGCAATATTCAAACCAGGGTAAAGGAGTCTCTTTCTGTTCTTCAGGACATTCAGAGACAAGCCTTATCTAATCCTGTTTGATGATGAGAACAGAGCTCGTGCATCTTGGATGTTTCTAGCAGCTGCAGAGGAATCCTTCTTGCACCAAAAGAGTAGAATAATGTTGGGGACCTTTTTCACAAGGCAGTTCGAGCTAATCTCTCTAAAAAAAATGTAATTCATCATCTCCTTGACGAATTGACATGAGAGTTTATGATTCTTCAGCTCTGAAAAGCATGGTCCTCAATATACTATTATATGAGTCTTCTTGGAACGAAAATCAGGATATCTCGCCTTTTTCAGTAGAGCAAATACAAAAATAGTGCTCTGAAGACTTATCAGCTCAGTTGAGTGCCTTGCCAAGCGACGAAGAGATCCGTGTAATACTATCTTTGCTTTACCCAAAAGAGTAAAAAGCTTCTCGGATCTGATTAATGCAGTAAAGGATTTTTGCTTCTTTATCTCGTCAGGTCAATTCCACGGTCATTGCCTTGCTTCCCAAAGTCCCTGGCGCTACAAGGCTTTCTGAGTTGCCCTATATCTCTGTGAAACACGGTCTATAAGATAATCTCCAAGATATAGGAAGCAGGGTGAAACTCATTTTTGGTTAAATCACTCAGTAAAACAGGACTTTTTCTCGATGGGGCAAATCATTCAGTAACTAGAGAGCTGGCAGATTCTTTGGTTTAAGTCAGTAACGCAGTCTACCGGTTCGTTACTTAGGCGTGCCCTTGATGCCTCACAAGCTGTGCCCTCAAGATTACCAGCCGTTAATTGACAGAGTCAAAAAAGAAGATCAAATCATGGACAATCCGCAATCTCTCTTTTGCTGGTCGGCTCAGTTTAATACAATCAGTTCTCTATGGTATGTTCAAACTTTTGGGCCTCGGTTTTTCCCCTACAAACAAAGGTTGTATCGATGCATTGTGTAATGCTATTATTTTTTTACAATTTTTTATTGGGAAAACGGAAGTTAGCTTGAGTAGCAAGCTATCTAATCACATAAGGATATGGTTTACTAAAGTGATTAGGAAAATATATGATTTGTGTTTATCTTCTAGGATTAGGAGTTTCCTAAGTTCTATATAAGCGGATAACACGAAATGTGGTAATCATATGAATTTTATGAGTTGATGTGAGTGAAGGTTTTGAGGAGTTTTATCCTAAGACACTGATTAATAAGAATTGATATTAATCACTCAAAGGATAAAACTCACTCAAAACCTTCAATCACAATCACTCTTAAAATTCATAGGATTAACCACATATCGTATCCTCTTATATAGAACTAGAGAAACTCCTAATCCTATAAGATAAACAAAATCATATTTTCCTAATCACTTTAGTAAACCATATCCTTATGTGATTAGGATAGCTTGCAACTCAAGCTAACTTCAAGTTTATCCAACAAGAAAAGCATTACACAATGCATCGATACAACCTTGTTGTAGGGGAAAAACCGAGGCCCAAAAGTTGAACATACCATAGAGAATGATTGTATTAAACTGGAGCCGACCAGCAAAAAGAAGATTGCGGATTGTCCATGATTTGATCTTCTTTTGACTCTGTCAATTAACGGTGGTAATCTTGAGGGCACAGCTTGTGAGGCATCAAGGGCACGCCTAAGTAACGAACCGGTAGACTGCCTTGACTTAAACCAAAAGAATCTGCCAGCTCTCTAGTTACTGAATGATTTGCCCCATCGAGAAAAAGTCCTGTTTTACTGAGTGATTTAACCAAAAATGAGTTTCAACCTGCTTCTATAATCTTGGAGATTATCTTATAGACCGTGTTTCACAGAGATATAGGGCAAAACTCAGAAAGCCTTGTAGCGCCAGGGACTTTGGGAAGCAAGGCAATGACCGTGGAATTGACCTGACGAGATAAAGAAGCAAAAATCCTTTAACTGCATTAATCAGATCCGAGAAGCTTTTACTCTTTGGGTAAAGCAAAGATAGTATTACACGGATCTCTTCGTCGCTTGGCAAGGCACTCAACTGAGCTGATAAGTCTTCAGAGCACTATTTTTGTATTTGCTCTACTGAAAAAGGCGAGATATCCTGATTTTCCGTTCCAAGAAGACTCATATAATAGTATAATTGAGGACCATGCTTTTCAGAGCTGAAGAATCATAAACTCTCATGTCCAATTCGTCAAGGAGATGATGAATTACATTTTTTTTAGAGAGATTAGCTCGAACTGCCTTGTGAAAAAGGTCCCCAACATTATTCTACTCTTTTGGTGCAAGAAGGATTCCTCTGCAGCTGCTAGAAACATCCAAGATGCACGAGCTCTGTTCTCATCATCAAACAGGATTAGATAAGGCTTGTCTCTGAATGTCCTGAAGAACAGAAAGAGACTCCTTTACCCTGGTTTGAATATTGCATGTTTTTTTGCATTTCTCGTCCTCTGATACAATGAAAACATAGGGTCTGCTGTTCTGAGGAGACAGACCTCTAGCCTCTTCCATAAAAGCTGGCGATAATCTGGATGAGAAGAAAACATTGCAAAGAACATGAAGCGAGATTTCCTCGGAGCCAAGCAATTTGACAAAAAGATAATAAGCAGGGGCAATGATCAGGAGAGTTACGCAAAGCCGTTCGACTGAGCAAACTCCAAAATTTTAGCCCAAAGAACAAATCCTTTCTCTCTTGTATATTCTCGAATAAACGAAAGCTGCTGAAAAAGACTCGTTTGTCTGAGGATTTAAGATACCGCAAAGCACCAGCTGTGGAGAGGAGAAGTAAAACATCACTGAAATTGATGGGTCACTATAGACCTGTAAGACCCGATCCCGGCCGACTAGGCCGCGGTCGATGCCTCACGTCGCTCAGTCCATACCCGGACCGAACCTCTAAAAATTTTGCCTTTATTTAAAATATCGCTCATTGGCGAGGGCTAACTCAGATCCTAGCTCAAGACTACCTTAGTCATTCCCTAGCTAGATCAATACAACACATACGCAGCGGAATAGTATCTACTTAACCATTGGTATATAACCAATATACTTGTCTGGTCGAATCACCTCGGCTAATGGTTAGTATACTCAACTACCAGCTAGCTCCAAAGTCAATCCCGAACCCAAATCAAGGCATACACAAATCTGAGGTTCCATTCCCCTAACCATTCTATCTAGATCTATGCAACATTGCTAGATCATACATTTGCCACATCCACGGAGCTTGTTAGCTCATCGGCTCAGCTACACTAGTGAATGAACTCATAAACCAGCTGATCGAGCTGCGAGGTAGCCTTGCCCAGCTCCCCGTCCACTCGTCCAACTCCCTATACCTTCATAAACTCTTCTCTTGGGTACTTAGTCATTCAGCCAACCATCCCCACAGACATAAGTAACCCTTGAGAAGTCTTCAAACAGCTAAAGACATGCATCTGGCCCTTACCGGCTCATGCACTGTCCCACATCCTTTTGCCTTATCAACTTATGATACCAAGTCCAGCTCATGGACTAACAATGCCCATCAGATCCTGAGTCAATCAACCAAACCACCCCACATGACTCAGAACTGATGAGTCTTCATACTTTCTAATCAGTCATGGAACCATGTCCCACTGAACCTGATTAGTGTCGCTCTTACCACCGGTGCATCTTTGATCAATCAGATCAGACACCTTGATCCATCATCCAAGGATCAGGTCGTCCATCCTACCCATGATCAGATCACACACGGCTTGCCTTACCAACACCAAGGTTGATAACCAGCAATTCCTTATGATCAATATCATAAGTGACAATATGTTCCAGCACACAAACATATGATCAGATATCCTAACACAAGGATCTGACCCCAATATGCCCTCAGGTGCAATTTCGACCGCAAGCAAACCTGCTCCAAAAACATAGCCAATGCTTTGCACATAGCTTACCAACCCAAGGTTGATAACTAACATTCTTATGATCAATAATCATAAGTGACAAACATTTCACAATACAAAAGCATATGATCCGATAACCTAACACAAGGATCTATCATTGCATGGCTGGTTCCATAACTAATCGATCAATTTCTCATTAAACCCAAATCTGGCCGATTTCAAATGTGATCCAAAAACTAAATAAAATTCATGTAAATTCATGATAATTCCCAACTAAGAGAATGCCATAATCATAATTTGCAGAACCGGCCTCGATCCTAGAGATCTCGGCCACGAACAGCCAAACCGGCCACACTGACCATCTCTAAATCAATTCGATAAAACCCAATAAAAATCATGATAATTCATTATAAATACCCACTAAGAAGAATCAATCATCAGATCCCCTCAAGTCCTTCAGGAACTATGAGATCTGATAATACCTTCCAAACCAAGGCCATGGAGGATTTCTCCTAACCGGCCAAGGCCATGGTTTAGTGTCATCAAGTCTGATCCAACAGACTACACCATAATCATTCATAATATATATACTCCTCAAGAACGTGCCATACTTGGCCATGATCAATTCCTCAGTCAACAGAATTGGAATTCAAAAGGTAATCATAAAACGGTTACCTTATACATGATCTGATTAGATCATGTGTCACTCCTTATTATGTTCGGCCATGCTCCTCCAGTGCACGCCTCTATCAATCCTTATCATATACTTCCAGTATTGATAAGTTCCATTCATGGGTTGCACCCATCAGTCATTCCATGGAACTTCCATGAAACCACTTTCTACACTGCATCTACCTTCAAGGCTGTCTTGGCCTGTAAGAGTGGAGTCTGGCCTTCTCCCTTCTCTCCTGGTTAAATGCGTGTGTTTCCAAGACACAGAGGAAGCGCAGGATGTGATCATCCATGATCAAACATCATCACAGGGGTCGACCATCACTTCCCCCTTCAGTGCCCATGAAACTGCCTTTCTACACACATCTGCCTTAAGGCTGTTCATGCCATTGAGAGTGGAGTCCGGCCTTCTCCCTTCCCTCCTGACCATTTGAGTGTGTTCCCAGGGCAAAGAGGAAGCCTAGGACATGATCATCCATGATCAATCACCATCAAAGGGTCGTTCTCAACTCCCCTTGTGATTGCCCACAAAACTGCCTCTTTGCTGCCTTCACACCACTCTTGATTTTGGATGGAGCAATCCGACTCTCTCTCTCTTTTTCTGGTTTTCTTGTGTTTCAGGGTGTATAAGGAAGCCCTGGTGTGCATCTCTACGGCCTGGTCTTCCCACGATCAGAACAAGCCAGCAAGATCACACCACTCCACACGGTCCTCCTCTCTTAACCGCTGGTCTCTCTCTCTTTATCTTTCTGGTAAGATTTTGGCAGAGCTTTGCCAAAGGAATTTCGTGCATTATCTGTGCCAGAGACTCTTTATTTATAGAGAAAACTGAGCCCCAACTGCCCTGGAGAAACCGCCACAAGCAGTTAGAGAGAAAGGGCACAAAACTGCCCCTTTTGCACCTTTTCGGAAATAACTGTCCAACTGCTCTTCCCTCCTTTGGGCTGTCCGAAAACTAGGCCCAAAACATCATCCTGAGTCCCTTGTCTGAGGCCAAGACCCACGGACCCTTGGTGGTTCATGTCAAGATCCCACCAGCCCATAGCCATCATTGACTAACCAACCGGCCCGGTAACTGCCCAGAACTGTCACACTGGTCCGAGCTTCCAACACTCCATCCAGCTGAGTTGAGATGACTCCCAGCTGACCCGGCTGAGTGAGCTAGTAGTCCAGCTACTGAGCTGGCCAAACTTGATGTGAGCTACACTGAGCTTGTCCGAGCTTCGCCCAGCTGACCGAGCCTCATTTCGCATCGTCCAGCTGTCTCATCACTCGTCCAGCTTGCTCTCTTCATATTATTCAATCTTTCTAAGTCCCTTGGTCAATTTCCAGACCTAGACTTAGTTTTCCCATGATCTATTCTGATCACTCACTTCATCGAGCTTCACCTGGATCTTGTCCAGCTACCAGCTCGCTTGTCTTTAGGTCATATGACCTGACTGGTGCGTTTCCTCGCACCGCAGTCCGTCCGGACGATCCTATCCAGGATCGGGGACGTGACACGACCATTTTGAGCTTCCTGCGAATAATTTCCTTCAAATCTCTCCCATCTTAGACTTGAGACCTTTTCCGTTTCAAGAAGTACAAATATGCGATGACAAGAAAAAGAAACGTTCCTCTATGACGAATCAAAACATCCATTTTGTAGATATTAGTTACTAAGTAGCTTGTGAAGATATATATAAAACTTGAGAGATTATATAAATCGAAAAGGTTAAAGAAAAAGGGAGAAGTGTGTCTCTCTTTCCTCCTCTCTTTGGAATGGAGAGAAGGTCGGTAAGAAGGAAGCATATATAAAGGCTGGTCTTAGAAGAATTCTGACAAGTTTGAACAAAAAAAGGTTTACACTTGGAACTCTTGTTCTTGGGAAGCTAAGCATATCTTCTCTTTCGTTTTTATTTTCCTTTTTATCATTCCATACTTTTTATATTTTAAACATACAATATGGATAAGGTGAATGGTGTGGTACGTACATGCAAATAGAGTGCAGTGATGTGTTGCTTTTGAGGCATTGTCCTTCACACAACATGTCCCTATCATTGGTATAAAATCTTAACATTTACACCCAAAAAGAAAAATGTCCCTATCAGTTGGAATCACCAAAGAGCATTGAGATATCTTTGGAACATTCTCTTTTGCCTGACATGGACAGCCTTTACATAAATATATATATATATATGTGTGTTTAGTTTAATGTTCATACCAAAATTAGGCATCAGAATTCACTATATCATTTTACAAAAACTTATCATTATTAAAAATAGAAGATGAGTCTTATCTTCTTTTTAATATATAAATGGGATTTTATTTAAGGACAAAACAAAATAAACAATATGATGTATTATGGTAAGATAAGCAAAACTAAGTCCAAGAAAGAAAAATATGCAAAGAAGAAAGTTTGGCTTGAAGAAGCTATTCAAGAAGGCGCAAGAAGGCCATCTAAAAGGGGAGAAAAAGTGTTTATTCAAAACAGAATAAATTGATAATGATGAAAAAAGATTTATGAAAATAAAATTGAAGGGTAAGTTATTGTTTCAAGCTCTTTTCTCCATGCAATGAAACCAGTCTTGCTTCTTTGAGCTCAATGGGCTTATCTACTTTATGCTTTTCTTCTTTGTTTTTCCACTTTAATTACTTAGCCCGTCCCTCCTTAATCATTCATTCGAACTTGGGACAGATTATTTGTTAAAAAAAATTGAGGACCAATTACATATCTCATAAACCACAACTGAAGTGGATTTTCTCAAGGTGATAGTCTATTGTAGGATGAAAACAAAAAATTAGATTTCCACAAAAAACAAACAAACTAACCTATGATGTACATTCTCAACACAACACACATACTCTACTTATAGATAGGTGGTAAAATATTGTAGACTGAGAACCATCAATGGCCTTAACAATTTTCTTAAACCAGATGATTGATCATCTCTTCCACTCTACTGGAGCTTTCTTTCCTGCAAAACCCAAAACCAATCCAACAAGTTATGTAAGAGAAAACACAGAATCTCTACTTAGACTTTCTTGTGAGAAAATCTTGTTGTTTTGCTTGGGACACTAACCGTTGCTTAGAGGTTTCTCAGTCTTCTTCCCGGTTTTACCACCCGAGTTTGAGACTACTCTTGTTGTTTAGGAGAATCAGAAGTGACCCTTGCATTATTACCTGAAGATGGTAGCGAGTAACGTCTAGTGGCTTTCTCATCTCCTTGTTGCCTAGGTGTAGAAGAGCCTTGTAGACTCAGATTTGCTTTTAGTAGCTTGCATATAGCTTGGTAAACCCTGGATACTATTCTCATTACCATTGTTAATCTCTTCACACTCAGTGGTTTGAGTAGCAGTAACTGTAAAATCCTTTTTCCCTACTAATTTGTTATTCTCCTTATTGTTTTGTCTGGGAGTTCTCTCTTCTTTCACATCCTCCTTTTCCTTAGCCATTACTTTTAGGTTGACCAATGTGGAATCAATTGTTGAGTTGATTCAAGAGGCTGACCAGTTCTCTAACCAGATTAAATTAGAGGAATCATTGTCAAGGTGCACAGGCATCACGTTTGGAGAAGAAGCTGATAAGAGAGACAACATCACTATTCAACAAGATCTTCTCAACTCCTAGTTTCAAAAATAAGCATACCTTCTGAGCAAACACATTTGCTGTAAGCTTCTTCTTGATTCCTAGGTAAGTATGTGTATCAACAACAGAGTCTTCAGGAATTTATTCTCCTGATTCAACCGGCATTTACTATGAACTTCAATTCCAATGTCAGAACGTCTAATCTCTCTACCTCGAGCAAGTGCTTGCAGCTTGACAATTCCCATGACACAGCAGAAAGTCGCAACAGCTTGCCTCCTAACCATGTGGCCTCGGACAATTCCCATAACACAGCAGAAAGTCGCAACAACATCAGGAGAAGCTTAACAAGTAGTGAAGACACATCTCAGGGTGCGAAAACTCGTCGTGAGCAACCCATAAGCAAGAACAAAGCCTCTTCAGAAACTTTACACTTCTCTTCGATAGCCAACAAAGCCTGACTCTCCCATTTTCTCTCACCGTAACCGTAGACCTAACTGCTTCACTCGACGGTCAAAGAAAGTACTTCAAAATCAAAAAAGCAGCTCATTCCCCAGAGATCAGAATTCAGAAGCGTGTTTGATCACACAACACAGAGCAAATCTAACCTCAACAAGACTACTAACTAAATAAGAGTTCAAAGAAGGATCAACCAATGAGTTTGAAATCATCAACGTCTTAGCAAAGATACCCTCGTGGCAGAGAGAGCAGAGAAGACGAGCCCTTAGGGTTTAAGGGTTTTGTAATTGGGGAGCAGTTATTCTTAATTTTTATGTGTTTCAATATATACCCCTGTATTCGCATACTTATTACGAATTTAGCTGATGTCTACGAAGTCCTAATAACTACTGTTTTTATAAATTAAATCGATAATTAGGATAAGGAAATGAGATTTAAAAGCTTGGTCAATAGGTTGACTAATCATTTGTAAAATGTCAATGGCATATACATAACTCTACGCAACCAGCAAAAGTCCCTTAGATCGTGGTCCACTAAATACTATGAAGTTGTTAATATCAATCACATGCATCTCTAATCATTATGCTGCTGGATTTAATTACAACTCTCAATTTATATTTATGTGTAAGTTAAGAAATGTGTATATATGAGTCTACCAACCATTTGGGGAAGTTCTATAAGACTTCGTTAAACAAAGAGACAAACGGCTAAACTTAAACTAATTGTGATTTGAAATTGATTAAAGTTTCAGTTGGACTCTTGTATATATACTACTAGCCCTGAGTAATCCACTCAAAAATATATGTAGATTATTTCAAGTTTTGTAATATCTTCTTGGTGATTAATTTAGGATGTTCTATTTATATATATATGCATTAGGCAACAAAGTCATTCTGAATCGCTAATAATTGATTGATGTATCATAGTTCCACACTTGCACGATAATACATGCATGAAGTTTTTTTTGTCAATATACACGAAGTAATAAATTTATTACCAAACGTTATGTTGCACTCGAATTCATGTTCTGCCAACAAAGCTTCCTTTTTTTGCTAATTATGTCCAACAAAACTAGTGTGGTATTATCTGAAATATACACGTATATGTTTATCTGATAAAGTAAGTTGCATATAAATACAAGAAATCAAGAAATTTGTGATAAACTTGTAACATGTAATCAAGAAATTTCAACGTCGTTCATTAACTTGTTCTTTAGCTGCACGTCGGCGGTGGGTCCACGATTTCGGCTCCAAACCTTAATAGTGTTTATTTGTTGAGACATAGCTGTGTATGATAAGCGTTGAAGTTGAATATTTCTCTTCCTATTAGTTGACACCATCGATCGACGAACAATATTATTCTTTTCTTTTCCTAACAAAACGGATGCACAATTAATTGTTTTTTAAAGTACGTGTGTTGGTATTTGTTTAAAAGAAAATTTAAGAACTAATTTCTCTAATTTTTAATATCCTATTTCAATTTGGTGTTATTTTTAACTTGATTAGTTTAGTTCAATTGGATTGGCTGTTGACCTTTCAAGATTTCAGAGTTGCGTGCTTGTTTTTTCTGATGGTCTGAAACGTTGCAGCAAAATATGTGTACATAGATTTTTTTTGTAAAATATAGAGTCTAGTCAATTTATGTACATTGCTTTTACTTTTGTCTACAAAACTCTTTTAAACTGATATTACTAATTGTTGACCAAAAACAAACTGATTACTGTTATTAAAATTATAATTTTGGAATAGATCGTTAAACCAAAACAGGAGACGGTAAGTTTATATTATAATATACAGAAATGATATTCTCTGAATATTAATTTAAGAAACTTGCATATTTCGTGAATTATTTAATTGGTATAGTCAAAGGATGTATAGGTTGCATATATAGAAATCAGAAGTTCCGTGAACAAATTTGAGAGCTTACAAAAAGAATATCAAGGAGAATAATGGAGAATGAAGATTTCTTGAGAAGTACTGTTCATGGAAGAGAAGAAAGACATGAGGAGAAGAGAAAACATGTTTCGTCTCACGATGATTCGCATCAAGAACAAGACCATATAATAAGATCCAAGGTATCAAAACTGATTTCTTTTTTTTTTACAATTTTAAACTAAATATTTGACATATATACATATGCATAAATCAATCATGTATTTACATAGATAATATTCATAATTTTCTCACATGAATTGTCTCTGGTTGATGGTTTGTTCCTTTATCCAAAACCATGTAATCAATGATTTATCTTGATCAGAGAAGCTTATTTTGAATTCTTAAAAACCATCTCGAATCTCTTAACTGTTAGTTTTGTCTTTTTCTCTTTTGATATAAGTTTTCACATAAATATATTTTTCCAAATTAATTAGACCATATATGTTATACCATAGAATAATTTGCTCATAGTATTTATCAACAACATCAATGATTATGAGAAAGTAAATACTATGTATGGGATTTTTAAGGCATGCATATAAAATCAAGGGATTAACCCATCAATAGATGTTTGCATATGTTACATCTTTTGGTTAATCATATATTAAAATGTAATATGAGATCAGTTGGACTCAATTAGAGTCGAAATGGAGGAGGCTAAAGAGGAAAATCGAAGGCTAAAGTCATCATTGAGTCGGACAAGAAAGGATTTTGAGATCCTGCAAACACAATACAACCAATTAATGGTGCAACATGAAGACTGGACAAATAAGTTCTCACCGAAAGGCCATCATCAAGACAAAGAAGAAGATGAAGACAAAGTAAACATTAGCGAGCGCGAGGAACTTGTTTTGTTGAGCCTAGGTAGACGGTCAAAATCACCGGTTCCAAGTGGCTCAATGACGAATCAAGACGAAAAGGGGAAAGGCTTAATGGATGAAACTGGTGATGGCAAAAAAACTGATGAACATGATGAAGGGTTAAGTATGGGATTTGAATACAAGGATTTGAGTAATCCTAGTGAGAAGTTAGAGATTGACCATAGTCAAGAAAAGACGTCCTTGGAGGTTAATAGCAGTAATAAGATCCCATCAGAGAATAGTTTCGGGTTTAAGAATGATGGAGATGATCATGAAGATGAAGAAGAGCTTTTACCTCAGAACCTTGTTAAGAAAACTAGGGTTTCTGTGAGATCTAGATGTGAGACACCTACGGTTAGTACCTACATTTTCTTCACATCTTTAATTTAGTATTTACATACCTATACAGTATAATACATCACTCAACTAAGCGTAAACTTCATTTTAATTAGTGATTAGTGAAACTAAATTATGTTATGTTGAAAACATTTTCTGTTAAAAGATATAATTTTTATAATATTTAGAAAAAGACAGCCAAAAAGGTATTTAACGTTTGAGTTTTGAATAAAAGATTTTTTTTTTTTAATATTGGGTTTGTGTAGATGAATGATGGATGTCAATGGAGGAAATATGGTCAGAAAATAGCTAAAGGGAATCCATGTCCTCGAGCTTACTATCGTTGTACCATTGCACCTTCTTGTCCCGTAAGAAAACAGGTAATTAAATCTGAAGTAATAATTCCAAATAAGTATATAGATATTTATATTTACATGTTACGTAACCATAACAATATCTAATCCCTTATGTAGGTACAAAGATGTTCAGAAGATATGTCTATTCTTATCTCAACTTACGAAGGAACACACAACCATCCACTTCCCGCGTCAGCAACCCCCATGGCATCAGCCACTTCCGCCGCAGCCTCCATGCTCATCTCCGGAGCCTCCTCCTCCGGCGCAGCGGATCTTCATGGCCTTAACTTCTCTCTATCCGGCAATAGCATCACTCCGAAACCCAAATCACCGTTCCTCCAAACCTCTTCTTCTCCTTCTTCTACAGGCCATCCCACCGTCACTCTAGACCTCACTGCCTCCTCCTCGTCGCAGCAAACGTTCTTATCAATGCTCAATAGATTCAGTGCTTCTCCTAGTAATGTCCCAAGATCTAATAGTTATCCTTCGACCAATCTCAACTTCTCAAACAACACCAACACATTGATGAACTGGGGTAGTGATAGTGGTAGTGGTACTCGCAATGAGCAATACCGTGCAGCTTTCGGCAACGTTGGCACCCATCAGCAATCACCTTACCGCTATATGATTCAAACTCGAACCACCGGGTCATCTTTTGACCCGTTTGGGAGATCGTCTTCATCTTCTACAAATCCTACTCATCAAGTGCAATCTTTACCGGCGGAAACAATCAAGGCGATCACTACTGATCCAAGTTTTCAATCGGCTCTTGCGACTGCTCTATCTTCCATCATATAGGTGGAGATTTAAAGATGGACAATGTAACTAAAGATGAAGCCGGAAGAGCCCTTAAAAAAGTGCTATATATGTTCTTTATATAAATATATATAATACCCAATAACTTCGTATATGGATCTAGTTTTACTAGTTTCCTAGGTCATATATACTTTGGTTGCTTAATCATAGTCTTAATTAACCGGACCTCGTAGTCTGGTGGTAAAGGAACCTCGGCTGAGGTGCCCGCCATCACGAGTTCGAGCCCCGGCCACGAGGGGTATTTACATGGGCTGCCTCTCGCCTTCCAGACCACTTCGCGTAACCAGGGGCCCTTAAGTGGACGCTTAAAAATCGTTGTAATGGCATGGGCTCAGGCCCCGGTGGGCTAGTCGATCACGCAAAGTGGTCGGATACTGGACTATCAAAAAAAATCATAGTCTTAATTTGTTGTTGGATTTTTATGGAAGAAATGTGTACATATGAAACCTTTTTTTGCTAAAGGAGTGGACATCAAACTTAAAACGAATATATGGCTTAAAGGATTGTTTTGAAAAGAATGTAGTGGAGGCATCCAAATCACTTAATCTGTTGCACAGGTTATTTGAAATAGTATAGAGAAATTACTTGAAATGACTTTAATTAATCATGAAATGAAATGACTAGACTAACTCATATAATTTTGAAAGACTTTTTCATGGGTTCACCCCCTAGGGTGAACCTTTAGGTTCACCAACCAATAGAAAGTTGTCATTTTAGATCTAGTATCTTTTAATTAAGGAAACAAAATAACTTGCCAAATTATATTATGCTTTTAAAATAAAAAATAAAAATTAAGTAAATAAAAAATAACAATAGTTCTAAAAAAATATTGTTTAAAAAAAATATTTATTTTTAAGATTTAGAGTTTAGTGTTTAAGATTTATAATTTAGAATTTATCCAAATGTTTAGTGTTTTTCCAAGGGTTTAGGGTTTACCTACGGGTTTAGGGTTTACCCAAGGGTTTAGAGTTTACCAAGGGTTAAGGTTTTCCCAAGGGTTTAGGGTTTAGGATTAGAGTTAGGGTTAGTGTTTTGTTGACAACATGTTTAGTGTTTTTCCAAGGGTTTAGGGGTTTACCCAAGGATTTAGGGTTTACTTAAGGATTTAGGGTTTAGGATTTGAGTTTAGGGTTTAGTATTAGAGTTTAGGGTTTAGTGTTTTGTTGACAACATTTTTTTTTTTGAATTCGTTTTTTATATATTATTTTTATTTATTTTTAAAATTTATTTTGAAAAAATAATATAATTTGCAAGTTATTTGGTTTCCTTAATTAAAAGATACTAGATTTAAAATGACAACTTTCTATTGGTTGGTGAACCTAAAGGTTCACCCTAGGGGTGAACCCAAGAATAACTCATTTTGAAATACTAGATTAACTTTTGAAGCATGCAAATTTACGATTTTGCCTTTACTAATAATTATATCCGAATTAAAAAATATATTTAATACTATAAGAAAGAAAGAAAAGCAAGCACTTTACCTTTTGTCGGGTTTCTCCACCTACGGCGAAACGCTCTCCTCGATCTCCTTCACCTCCATCTCCGATGGTTCCTTTTCCCTCACAACCAGCTTCGTCTCCATCACC